>NW_010427584.1:0-3135 GCF_000710305.1 Buceros rhinoceros silvestris | reverse complement strand
GCCTGTGGGAGGGACCCCATGCTGGCAGGGGAAGACTGTGGGAAGTCTTCCTGAGGAGGAAGGAGTGGCAGAGACAACATGTGATGAACTGATCACAACCCTTGGATCCCTGGGCCACTGAGGGGGACAAGGTAGAGAAATCAGGAGTAAAGTTGACATGGGAAAGATGCTTTAAGGTTTACTTTTTATTTCTCGTTACCCTCCTCTATATTGGTTAGCAATAAGTTAAATTAATTTTCCTCAAGTCAAGTCTGTTTTGCCCGCAACAGTAAATAGTCAGTGATCTCCCTCTGTCCTTATCTTGACCCCGGAGTCCTTCATTATTTTTTCTCTCCTCTGTCAAGCTGAGAGGGGGAGTGATAGAGTGGCACCTGGCATCCAGCCACCATCAACCCACCACATCCTGTGACGGTTTTGCGTAGTTTCCAGTTATATCTGCAAATCTTTCTTGCCAAATTTTAGATTAACTCAAAATTATAGATTTCTTTTTTCCATTTAGAAACTGACTTTTTTTATTTCTAGCTAAATGACCCTCATTTTCCTTAGTTTGTTTTTCATGACCTGTTTCCCTTTTATTTCACAGGGGCAGACAGTGAAGTAAATTATCAGTCAAAATAGTACGTTCCTTAAGTAACACTCCTCAGTGTTGACTAAAACTGGAAAATAGTAATGAGGAATAACACGGTGAGATAAAGGGTATGAATGCAAGAGGAAGGGGTCAAAGTTTGACATGCTGCCCATGAACATAACACTACACGAGGCATCTTATGCAACAGTAGGAAAAGGAAAAATATTTTTCTTGAAGATAAGTAATATTTTAAAAATAAAATTCCTCTCTGCATTGAGATGAAAAGAACTGTTTTAACATGAAGAAATAAGAAAAATATGTAACATCTGAGACAAATTTCTCTCTGTCCTGGATGTTTGTGCTCAAATAGAGAGGTCTGATTTAGAACAAGTTTTGAAACGCCACTTTCACAGCCCATGCTATTAGCATGCAAAATACTCAATCACCAGTTGGTTGGTTTCCTTGTTTCTTTTCCTCTCTCTGTATTTGTGGGAATATGGGTGTGTACATTTAGCACATACCCAGGGCTAGACCATAGCAGTTGCTCTATCACCCAGTGTCCCAAGAAGGAGGATCAGAGACCCACCCACTGACATGCAAACAGATTTAACGAAACAGCCAAACTAGTACCAAACACCAACCTAAAGAACACAAAGGCACACTCAGCCCAGCAAATGTACCGTGGTCTCCACGAACAGCAAAGCAGCCCTCAGGAGCAGGAAGACAAGCAGCTCCAGGAAGAGCTCACACAAGAGCAGGAGCCCTCCTCAGCAAACTGCCCCTTTTATACAGAGTGTGACGTTTGTGGTCTGGGATACACCTGCAGCCAACTCGGTTCACCTGCCCCGACCGACTCCAGACTGCTAACGGCCTGCAGACCAAGGCAACGATTCCACCCCAGCGAAACCAGGACAATGTGTTGACACATTTGTTTTTATATGTGGAGATAGGAAATTAATGCACTGGCATGTATATAACGTAAATTCTATGCATGAATGTATTTTATAAGCAATGAACGTTTTGACAAAAAAAAAAAGTCTCAGCCTGAAATGCTTTTTCTTAAATAAAGTTCCATGGAAATTGCTATTTTCTTGTAAACCATTTTTTTCTTCTAAAAAGAACTGTAAATGAGTTCTTTCTAACAAACCTCAGAAAAATGAGAAGAATACTGAAGCAGGAGACATAGCTCCATGAGAAATAAGGCAGACGTTCACCTTGCCTACACAGACCTGCTAACGAGCAATAAGCAATTAGGAAGAAAAAAACCCGAGCTGCAAACCAGCTACCCTACAAGGGCTCACACACTGGGCCTTCCAGCTGCAAGGGTGATGTGTTCTTATGCAAACAGTTTAGGGAGACATCATCAGCTAAGCGAGGACATGCCATAACAAGAGAGATCTCAGCATGTTAGAACATAATACCAAATGAAATGTGAAGAATCTCAGTCCCCAGAAGCATGTATGAGCCATGAGCTAGTGACAGGGAAGTGAAAAGCACATGTCTTTCCTGGAAGAAAACTGTTCTAACATTTATATTAGAAGCCATGTAATATTCATAACTGACTGCTCGGGTGTCTGACAGCGATACGGATGAAGGCAGCTTGGTGTGAGGCTGATCGAGAACAAAACGCCCGTGGTCTGACGAATCTGCCGTGGGAAGCATAGATCATAGAGACAGTTGGCAGACGTGTGTTCAGGTGTGGCATTCAGATCTTTGTCATTTAAGGCATATATGCAGTCCGTGACGGTATTGACCATGGTTTTAAATACCTCAAAGACAGCCAATGAGGACTAAGATCTCATCTGTTCACTGAAGACGCTTTGGGATACTTCTGGTCTGGGCAGATGGGTTTTCTTGGTCCATCCTAAGTGCTGTTGGAAACTTTCCCTCTTAATTTATTTCATCTGTTCTTTCTCCTGAAATCATTTTCTTGCCCCCTAGTCTCACACCCTGTTTGCCGTCTACATGTGTCTTGGTGAGACCAGAAGCAGACAAGAGATTTAGAGCATTTTTATTTTGGGGGGCACTGGGAGACAGCACCTGTTGTTTAGTCAGATATATAAAATCATCATCAAATCTTGTTTGGGTGTTAAAGGCATTTTATCTAATAAGAGTGATCATGTCATCTTTTGCCACAAAGCAACTAGGATGAGCTCTGATGTGTGAAGCTTTCCTAGCCGAAGGGAGGTTTATCAGCATTGTGATTATCAGCGTATTACTAAAAGGTAAATATTTGAAAGGTCAGCTGCTGCTTCTTAATCATAAGGTATTTTTGATTCTGGTTTTATCCTGGCACCACAGAACTTAGATGGCGAGACTTAAGCTCCTGGGATGTAAAGCCCTAGGGCATTCTTCCAACTAGTAAAAGCACACGGTTTGTTAGTGACACAGTCATCTTCTTGTAGGAAGGTTCAAAATACCTTTGACAGGGATTTCTTTGCTTGATATTTTAAGTTTAAAAGTTCATGGTTACCAATACGTGGTCTGTGTCCGGAGAAGTCAGACAGTGCCCTGACTTAAAAAGAGGTTTTATACGGTTTTTTAATATATATATATATTTTATTTTA
>NW_010427583.1:948-1249 GCF_000710305.1 Buceros rhinoceros silvestris | reverse complement strand
GCAAAATATTTTCAGTTCAACCCAAACTGGTATTCAAGAGGGAATGGTAAGGGAACTGCTGCCCAGCTAAGATGTGCAGCAGTCTATGGCGCTGGATGAGAGCTGCCCAAGAGTGCTGAGGGAGCTGGTGGGGGTGATCACCAAGCCACTTTCCATCATTTACCAGTAGTCCTGGCTAACTGGGGAGGTACCAGTTGACTGGAGGTTAGCAAATGTGACATCCATCTACAGGAAGGGCTGGAAGAAGGACCGGGGAACTATAGGCTGTTAGTCTGACGTCGGGGCTGGGGGCGGTTATGGG
>NW_010427583.1:0-275 GCF_000710305.1 Buceros rhinoceros silvestris | reverse complement strand
GTCTGCCTGTCCTGTTCAACATCTTTATCAATGATCTGGATGAGGGGATCGAGGGCACCCTCAGTCATTTCCCAGATAACACTAAACTGGGAGATGGTGTTGATCTGCCTGAAGGTCGGGAGATTCTACAGAGGATTCTGGACAGGCTGGATCGATGGGCTGAGGCAAATTATATGAAATTCAACAAGACCAAGTGCGGGTCCTACCCTTGGGTCAGAACAACCCCCTGCAGTGTGACAGGCTTGGGGAGGGGCCGCTGGAAACTGCCCAGCAGA
>NW_010427582.1:0-1400 GCF_000710305.1 Buceros rhinoceros silvestris | reverse complement strand
ACAGACGTATCTCTCATCAAAGCAAGGAATATTAAGAATATGAAAAAAAAATTGTGTGATAATAGTGGGGCATATTTTCCTTCTTCCACACATTAAATAAGTGCAATTGTCTTCTGCTCCCAAGAAGAGCACAGAGTGGAGGTAAGAAGGTTCTGTGTATTATGCACATGAAGTAACGTTAGCAGCCATTTAAAAAAATGCAGAAAGCAGAAGCACCAAAAACCCCCAGTTAGTTACCGTTTCTCAGTGCTCAGCACCCCTGCCCTTTCATAGGAATTAGAGCAGGAACAAACAGAAAGTTATGAACCCACAGCAGCACAGGTGAGGGAGAGACAGTGGCTGTAAAGAGTGCTGTGTTAGCAGAGCACACCTTGTTTTCCTCTGCATCTTCTGATCCTTATGCTGACCTTCAGCTCCCCTCGAGGAAGGGTATGTAGTGGGTGTGGACACTGTTCAAATAGCACAGACAAGTCTTTGTAGATGCTAAGCATGTGGAATATTATGCAACACCAGCGACACCCATCCATTCTAAATATTTATTCATTGGACTATAGAGACAGACAAACAATAGATTGATTGGATAATCTGCCAGTCAGGGAATATTTATAATTCAAATGCCAAATCATAGAGGCCGTCCAACAATGAAACCTGGGGCCCAAATCAGGCTTTCCAGTTACTTTTTTTTTTTTCCTGGAACACCAGAAGTTGTTTGCATTTACATTTACACTGTCATGTCTTTGACTCAACATGTAAGTCACTCCCTAAAGAAAATAAGACACAGAAGGAAATAGATAAACTTCATATAGAAAAATAAATCACAGAAGAAGCTGCTTAGAAAATTATCTTAGTGTTTTCTTGTATTTGAGCTTCTCTTGCACAAAGAGTGAATGCTTTTATTTCTCCAAGATACAACGTCCATTACTGTTAAGGAACAAGTATCTTCCCTAAACCAAAAAAACCTGCAAGTGTTCTGGAAAGGGATGAGTGTGGGATTGCACTCCACAGGTACCTTCAGATGTACCTGAGCCATCTAATGATTAATGCACAAACGGATTAGAAAAACAAGGCAGGGACAAGGTAAACCTGGGTTAGGTAGTTTGTTTTATACGGTAACTAGGTCAGTAAAACAGCTCTCAGTGTAATACAAAGCAGCTCAAGGCTAACAAGTGGTGGATGAAAGATCACATCAGAGCATTATTATGTCATGAATGAGAGGCATTTTTGCCTTCTGTCCTGGATGGGATGTAATGGGATGAAGAGGTTGTCATATAACCTGCCTTTCAACTAGTCGTACAATGAGCAGAGGAGGGGGATGACTAGTTGAGCTCTTCTCAATTTCACATTGCCACTGATACTTAAACATACATCCTTGGATTTTCACTGCGTCACAGAATCATACT
>NW_010427581.1:55887-64310 GCF_000710305.1 Buceros rhinoceros silvestris | reverse complement strand
GGGGAGAGGGGAAAAAGATAATATTATGGTGCCCACAGCACGTCATGATTTATACTTTCAGCTCATGTGTTAACAGGTACACCACACTGTCATTGCTTTTGGTGCTATAACAGGGACCAAAAGCAAAGACAGAAGACAGTCAAAGCTGATGGTTAAGCAAAGCGAAGTTCTTGAAGGACATGAAAATTGCTCAGCCAAAATGACAGAAATGGATTTAAAACAGCAGTCACCAACTGCCAAATCAGGTGCCTTACTCACTAGACAAAGTCCCTGTCATTTCAACAGACTTTAAAAGTCTCAAACTCAGTAAAAACTATTGGGTTGCTGACAACTTACAATTTTAACTACATCCTGTATTCTGCTCATCCTTTATGACACAGCAGCTAGGGGATCTTAAACACACTATCTTGGCCACATCTACCTCTGCCCTTCACGTCACACTTGGATAACTCAGGCTAAAACTGACACTCAGTGCTCCCCATACACCCTTAGTTTGAGGTTTACTGCATCTTTCAAGGTTTGCAGCCTTGAATGCTTATCCAGTTTTTGCCAACTATTCCAGGCATAAAAAAACTCCCGGAACTCCGTTTGGATCTGCCCTCATTTTTACTCTTAGATCAGCGGCATTGCACTAGAGCACTGCTACAGAAATAGACAGAACCATGCCGATCGAGAGCCCTTGCCATAGCCCGACTGCAGCTGTAAAGAAGGGCATCACAGTTACAGACTTCATACACGTCTTTGCACCAACCCTTTGCTAATTCCCAGAAGGGCAGCAGCCAGCATGCCTCCTCCTTTGGGTATTCCCCAGTTGTCACGAAAAATGCTTTAGGACATGAACATAATTTCAGGACTCATAAAGAGATTTTCACTTAAAGCATTACCAAGGCTGCTCTCACTTTCACTTTGGGCTACAGCAGGCCCTAGAGAACTCGGGAATCTGAAGAATGAGAATTAACTGCCATTTGTCCCAGAAATGCCAGTCTCCCAAGGAAGTTTGTTAAATGGCCCTGATTCATGCTTTGTCATCAGGTCTGCTCTGAGTCATAGTCTGGGTGTATGGTTTGGGTTTGTTTTTTTTTCCCCATTGGAAGAAGAGAGGAGAAAAGAAGGAATGAAGAAGGAATTAACTGAAGTTTAAACAATGAAATGAATTCACCTGTACCGATGTTTATAACCTATGGATCCAAACTTGCTGAATTTTCTTGAGAGAGAGTTTGATTCATTCTCTGGCACCCTACGTAGTTTAAAAAATGAGTCATAGTCTGGGTGTATGGTTTGGGTTTTTTTTTTTTTTTCCCCATTGGAAGAAGAGAGGAGAAAAGAAGGAATGAAGAAGGAATTAACTGAAGTTTAAACAATGAAATGAATTCACCTGTACCGATGTTTATAACCTATGGATCCAAACTTGCTGAATTTTCTTGAGAGAGAGTTTGATTCATTCTCTGGCACCCTACGTAGTTTAAAAAACAAAACAACAGAGTAAGATGCATAGCTAGGTCTCAATTACAAAGAAAAGAGAAACAGAGACTTCAGGTTCAAAAAAAAAAAGAAAAAGAATTTTTTTCCTGCTAGTTTCTCTCCATTCCTACCCCCAGGCAGACTCTTACGGGGTTGACAGCTCAAAAAAGCCCTATCTTTTGAGTGCATGCTTTTTTATTTCAGGGTCTACTATAAACTGCTGGCAACAGCAGCCTTTCGCTTAGTATTTTACAGGAGGAGACAAAAACATCATACCACGGTAATGAAACTGCTAAAGGCAGCCCCAAGCATCCCATCAACCACTTCCTAGATGGGCATTCTTGCACATTTCTGCTAGTGTTTTTGCACCAGAAAAATAAAGTGTTTTGAGATATGCAATACTGAAACATTTTACACAGTTGAATAAGTAAGCAAAACATTATGGAAATTCATGAGTCCTTCTACCAAAAAACCCCCCAAATGTATGTGCCTTGTAGGAAATAGTAAGGTCTGAAATCGAAAGGCCTCACTCAAATCAATGCTGCTACAGGAAATTTGGTGGTTAAATAAATAAAAATTTATATGACAGCCTGAATCCTGCCATATACATTTGTGGATACTTCTGTTAAAGCCTACTTTATGCAACCCGAGATGCTGTTCTGAAAAGAGTTCTAAGACAAAAGAAACCACCAAACTACCCAATTTTAAAATTATTGTTTCACGTCATTGTAAGAAAAGGCAACAAACTAGCTTTTACAAGCGTTCTATTACCAAGAGCAAAAACGTGTCTCCAGCCCCTGTTACACCACTCTAGGTATAAGAAGGTTCTTCTTACTCAGTATAATCTCCCACCTTTTGGTAACAAAACCACAACTTCTACATTGCTTACCTGAAAAACATATGATGTTCTACACAGCATTTCCAGAGATGCTTGCATGTGATCTTGTTACGTGCCTCAAAAAAGAAAGAAGTCTCCTTGCACTGAAACCACACCAAAACAAATCAATAATGTTATGAGGGATTCTGGCGTGAAGTGAATGTTCATTTACTGATCATCAGTAAATGGTCATTGATATGACCATCTCATATCAATGCACTAAGAAAATATATCAGTATGAAAAAACAAACCCAACAGGTTCTGTAATTCCATAGAATTTTTGATTTAAAAGTTTGGTTTCTCACTGCCTGAAAATAATTATTTAAAGAATCAATTTCTTAGATACAGAAAAAGAGAAGAGAAAGGAGATCACTGAAGGAACAGAGATGTTTCATTCTTGTTTGTAGATATCAGGGTCTTTTTTAAAAAAATAAAAGCATCAATTTTTTTCAAATAATATGTTTCTGATGTTTTCTGAAATTGCACCTCAGATGTCAAGCAAAAATATGTTCCAAAGGCTTTAACAGTATAGAAAAGGCAAGAATAAAAAAAGAAAGAAACTCTTTGTGATAAACTAACGTGAGACAACAACAGAGAAAATGCACAAAACATTGATGTAGAGAAAAAACAAGGTACAAGTGAAAATGTAAAAGATGAAAGGAAGGAAAGATTTAAAAAAAAATTAGGTGATTTCAGAATAATTAAAAATACTGTGAAAAAGGTCAAAGGTAAAAGCCATGGAAAGAATATTCAAAGCCTAAAATATAATCACTGGAAATCGGCAGTCAGTAGAGCAGACATGAGAAAAAGGCAAGGAGGGATGAAAGAGAATTCAGATGTATACAAACTATGAAATACTTCCAACAGTTAAGAAGCAACAGACACATCACTCTGCTTGTTTTCAACAAGCTAAGCATTCAAGTATCTTCACACAAAACACGCTTCCATATAGCTGTCACCCAGTAAACTTGAAGTGTTCAGTTTTGCATCTGATTTGCACAAGAAATGAGTAGCCCCACCAACTTCAGTGTAAATCCTCAGCAAGGTACGATACTGCCTGTAACAAAACTGCGACCGGAAGCCATTTCCTCGACATGTGAATTATCAAGGCAGTACGACTCCTACCACTTTTCGGCAGCTGGTTTTAGGAAATGGATGCCCTTGCTTTAGTTACACTTCTGCAGTGCCATAGATAGGTAGGTGAGGAGTTCTGGCAAATGCCTCCCACTCTTCATTTAATGATGTATGGTAACCTGCAAGCACCTGTCAAACTGTGAAGTCATTCAGTACGCTCTCTGTAATTCAGAATCACACCTCTAAGAAAAACCAATTGTATCTCTATTAACAGCTGTCAGGTAACCTCACAAATCACAAATTACCTGCCCCAGCAGCCTTTCCTCCACCTTGAAACAACTAACCGTAAAATTGACAGAACTTCGCACCTGTGGTTAGAATAATTAGAATTTCATTCCCTGACAGAAATAAAAAAAAAAGTATTTAGAGACATACATATGAGCTTGTCTTCTCCCACAGCTTAGTTTAGTGGCTGGCTGGAACAGTCCCATGGAGTATCAAAGGAATTAAAACCATCCTCTAGTCTTCTCTCAGCAGCACAATTTCCTCTCTGGGGCATCACAGCAAGAAAGAGGAGCACAGTAAGGCATACAGCCACTGAGAATGACGGAAACTAGGATTTATCTGGGAAAGCTATGCATAGCATAAACTGATTGTAGAGTAGATTAGGCCTATAAATATATTCCTACAGTTCCTTGGAATACAATTTCAGGCTTCACAGGGTCTTTGCCTCTGCAGGACTCAGAGCAAAAATAGGTTTAAAATATAAAAAATAAACCCAGAAACTTAGAAATTGAAGCTCTTCTACAATAGAAGAATAAATCTAAATTACTGGGGAAAAAAAAAAAAAAAAAGATTCCTGGAGAATCTTGAAGACTGTCAGGAGAAAAATCTGTTTATGCTAGAGTTTTCAGGAGTAATGAAACCGGTCTTTCTCCCCCGGCAACCAGAAACAAGAGTTTACCCACTGAAAGATAACACTTTTTAAAAGTTTTTAAAGTTTTAAAGAAGACACATCAAGGGGTACTTTTCACCTGCCTTTTCTAGATCAGACTGTCATCTGGTGTGATTTCATAAATACCCCCTACACACACACCCCTATAGTCACCAGTGCACTTTCGGAATAACATCAGATCGGGCCCGTGGTCTTGCAAACTTCATGCAATACGATGAGTCAATTTAACTTCTGACAGGAAAGAACTCAAAGAAAGAACTCACTTTTAATATGCAGGATCTTGCTCCTTCTTTGTCCACTCCTAAATGTTACTTTTAGGGAAAATATCCTCTGCTGCACTTAAATTTATTTAATTGCATAACCTCGGAGGAGGGAGTTTCTGGGCTGGGGGAAGGAAGAGGCAGAGAGAAGCCAGGATTTTTGGTGGGTTTTTAAAAGAGACTTTTAAATCAGGTGTTTCTCCCATATCTTATTATTAGCCCAGTATGAATGCCACTGGAATTCAGGGAAAGATTCCTATCAGGGAAAAGGTTCTGTTTGTCCATTTTTAATTCAAAGTTTTAGAATTTTTCCATACCCTAAACAAATGGCACGTAACATATGAAAATCAGTAAGTGACTAAAAGACAGACAGTCATACGCATTGCCATATGATTGAAAGATCTGACCAGCAAACACTCCTGATTCCATCCTTTGAAGGCACTGTTTTCAAGGTGGAATAAAGCTCATCTCAGCTCGTAAAAAAAAAAATTTTTTATGATTAACTGCGTGCTAAAACACCTATACTAAGCACGCAGCAATCAAAGGCACTCAGGAAAAAAACAGCATAGCTCTATGGATCAAATTTATGAGCAAGTTAAGGAACTCAAACCCAGAAAATGCAACAACTGCCTAAAAATCAGGGGACGGACAAACAAGCTTTCTGATAACACACTGAGGTTTATTTATCTGAATCTGACCAAAAAACAAATTTCTGAAAACTACTGCACAGTTAAGTTTTTCTACTTAAAGAAAGCAAGCCTGTAACGTGAGTCTCGAAGGTCTTCCACCAACAGAGAGGAGACAATTCATAATTCTTTCACCATTTTTCACTTCTTCAGTGAAGGATTCAGTAACTTACTGCAACTAAGTCCAATATGACACTGCATACAGCACATCTATGTTTAGGATTTCCTCCACTTTAAAAGACTATTTAAGGATTTGTAAGTGCCTACAGAAAAATAAAGCAGTACTGAGGGCAGTAATATCTTCCAGGTTTAATCCTTCTTCCTTAAGGGAAGAAACTGATTTACGTAGGCAAAGCAAGGATGACCTTACCTGTTAACAACATGAACTTCTGTTTCCAATAAAAGGCAGTATTTTTAGCATCTTGAGCAACTGTAAGATGTTCTCATTACAGTAATGAGTAATGAGAGTTACCTGTTGTTTTCTCTTATTCTCATCAAAAGGAACAAAGACCTATTGTACTTTTACTAATGATTTATAGGAAATGACAATTCCAATCTCATTCACTGTTGCTTTGTGCCTCACAAGCTACTCCCTTGATACTCATCCTGTTGCTTTCAGAGTGTCCAGGGTACCAAAGGTGAGGCATCATAAACCATGAAGGCTCACGGCTTCCAGAGCAGTCCCGGTCATCATTCTGGAGATCTCCCCTGTTCTTAGAACCAGCTTTGGTGGTTCAGCTAGTCTTTCAGGAAGCCATTCGTGCTCACCAAACAGGCAGAAAAACACTTACTTTCGTACAGTGATTTTTGATCACATCTGTGACTTGCACCATCAAAGGAGGGGGCAGGACGACAGGGCAGAGGCAGCAAAAGGATGGGCACAACCCTTGCAGCAGTAATTAGTTGTTGAGCTGTTTGACTACCTTTTCCTATTCCTGAAAACATCAAGAAACTAAAAAACTGTGAGGACAAACATAGTATTTGTGTCTCATTTAAAATACTTTAAAAGCTTGACCTGTAGTCTCCAAAACATGCTAAAGCTTATGCTACCATAAGCTCGCCACCATTTTTACCCATGGAAGGAAAGTTAGACTAGCAGAGGGAATGCAGAGAGCTTGACTATACCCTACGAGTTTATAAACAGAAGGGCACTCAAACATGTAGCCACAGCCCGTACCTGTTTCATGCTGACTCTCAAATCAGCCAGAGAACAGATGTGGCAGGGCTTTTGAGACCTCCACTGAACAGCTGGAAATTGGTACAGCACTCCTCCATAAACCCCCCCTCCACTTAACTGAAAGACTGAAAGCACGTTACTAATGCCTTCAAAGGAGACAAGTCAGAGGCGTCATTGCTCTATCCTACCACAAAACGCCTCTGTAACTGCTAGAGCTGACATAAAAGGTCAGGATTGCCCACACTGCCCTTTGCAAACAGCTACCAGCCTGCTCTGCCATGCCAGTGTGATTACACAGCCTTCAAGCTCAGAGATGCTTTGCACCCAGCTAGCTCAGTGTCTCAGCTAGCTCAGGCAGGTCAAGCTCAAGTCCTCCTGGAAAAGAGGACACACACTTAAAATGACAGTTCTTCCCTCTGGTGGTGAGAAAATCCCTTGTTTGTGAAATTCATGGATTACTCCAATGATGAGGGCTACTGTCAGTAGACTTGCTCCATACAGCACTTCACCTGTCCACAGATCACAAATGTTTTGATAACTTCTGATTCAGAGCAGGCTTTAGCTACTACAATTTATAAGAAAGTATATACTGGTTCCCACTAACCCAGAAAATGAAGAAAATGAAGAAAAACCAAACCCCAAACGACAGTAGGAACACTGCCAGCACACATATCACTCTTCCTAGTCACAGTGAGTATTAATATGAATACTGAGGGATACTGAAGAGTAGAGGGATCTTGCCCCATTACAGAGTACATTGCATGTACATGTAATACACGTGCATGTCCACGTAACAGCAACACTAACACTGGCTCTAAAGCTACGGTTTCCCAAAACTCCTCTTTGCCAGGGTAGGCGCATACCTGGATACAATCAATTGTTAACTCCTGCAAGAAATACTCTGTCTTTAAATATTTATATAATGCATACCAGTCATAGTCTATGTAGCAGACAATGTGTTATTACTGGTTACACAAGGTCAATCTTTAATAATATTACACAAGTCAGGAATTAAAATTAACAATGCTGTGCCAGTTTGGATAAGGCATGCCAAGATTGAAATGAGCACATCTCAGCTTTGTATTGTATCAGTTAAAAAAAACAAAGACTAAAGAAGAACTTATTAAAAATGCTGGCAGTAACCCCTTAGTGGCAATGTATTTAAGGTTATGCAGGCATTTTAATCCTAGTTCTCCTTCAGAAAGATTTTGCTATCAAGCCTTGAACCAATCTTACAATCCTTCTAAGGTGACTCCAAAGTTGGTTAAGAAAAGCCAAAAAACCCAGTAATAAACCAAAACAAGCCCAAACCGTTTTATATGATTAACACCACTGCGTTTGCTCACCTCCAGCCTCACTACTCTGGCTTAAGTGGGTGCAAACGACAATGATAGGAATGTCATTTGTAATTCTTAAACCATAATGAAGATCAAAATGCTGTTTTTGCCTGGAATTGGCTAAATGCTAAATTGGATGTTATAATGGAAGGAACATCTCCTCAAACCCTCTTCCATCTTCCTCCCAAAAACGTGAGCTGAATAAATCGAATTCAAAGGTCCTGCCTAGAACTTGAAACTCAAGATAGAACATAGCATGCAAGAGGGCAAGAACTGATAGAGCTGAACCACCTTATTCATGTAGTTACCTTTCAAACTTCTGACACTTATAAAAAGGAGATTAAAAAAATAAAGCATATTGCCAGGTTTTTCTGAGACATTTAAAAGAACACAAAAATCTTGTATTTAGACAAGCTTCAGCCACCAGAATGGGGAGCATTACGTGCTTTGGAATTGCCCTGATGTTTCTCGAGCATGCATCAGTGGTTAGTTTTGCTCCTGAAAAGAGTCTTTGCCGACTTCACCTTATGAATTCAGCTGAGCTGGGCCTCTTTGGCTAAGCGAGACTGCAAGGGAAGCCATGTCTTGAAAGAGTG
>NW_010427581.1:52598-55775 GCF_000710305.1 Buceros rhinoceros silvestris | reverse complement strand
GAGTGTAAATCACTTTTAACTACACAGTTTGGGTGTTTGTTCTGACTTGAAAGAATCCAAATTTCAAAATCCCTTGAAACAAGAATTTCAGACTTCCAAAAGATCCTTCACTTACAACAAACAATAATGAAAGCAAGTGTTTCGCATACTCAACACTTCCTGATTTAGTGAAGCAGAAACACAAAAAGTAACAAGTACACAAGCTTTGCATAAACTCTGCGAAGGAGTGAAATCATTCCCTTGCATGTTCAGACACAGTGCAACCAAAGGAAAAGGCGCTGTTGCAGAAAACACTGTGGGGTTGGGGTTGTGGGGAACGGCACAAGAAGTACTTGGTACCTATAGGCAAAAAAGCTCCACACCTCACTTCTGTATATTATTACATTTATGTTCCCAGCCTACACGATCTATCAAAGTATGTTTTTCTCTATTCTGTTTCACGCCCTTAGCTGAGAGAGAAAACTAGCAAGCAAGCTGTGCTCCTCACACGGCAAAAGCACAGGACGTGTGCTGTGCGCCCTTTCGATTACCCACCTCCACATAGCGCAACCATGGTAATTACGCTCCATTTTGCTGCACTGGCAGCAGGGGAGCCTTTGGCAGCCACCTGTATTGCTGGATCATTTCCAGTAAGGTTGCTCAACAAAAGTCTATGCTACCAGGAACTGTGCACAAATGGATCTCTCGGTTTCTTAAAGAAAACTGCATGAAAATGGAATATTCTTATCTTCAAAACCTCTTTGTGATTTGTTTGTCATGTTCAAGGCACTCTTCTGCATGTCCCCACAGAGGAAGGGTTCCTAATTTCATGCAGATACTTAAGAGGTTTCATGGAAAGTCTAACATGTTCCTAGCTCAGAATTCACAGCACTCAGGTCCACTCAGGGAACAATGAAATACCGATTCTGTGGTTACCACCACTGAAAAGGAGTTTCTCTCATCTGGTCCTGGTCATTATTCTCACAGGTCAGGGTAAGTCACGGATGGCTAAATATTAAGGACAGTATTTTGTTCTTGAAGGGGCAATAGTGATAGCCTTAGGGAAAAAAACATATAATACAAGTGAAGTAGTGAAAGATAAACCAAAATACTGATGGCCATGTTTGCACACAACAGCAACTGCTATGCAGGGAATATACAAAGAAGTTAAATATACAGGAAATGTTCTCATGGAAGAGATGTGAGGAAGTACAAGAGGCTACACTGCAAAACAGGAAAGGGTGAAGCACCTTACTTTATTATAAGACAACATGCATAAATATCTTCTGCTCAGTAAATCATCGTTTATGAAAAGTGAAACAATGTAAACAACAACAAACTCATCACCTTAAATATGGCTGACACAGGCAACCCTCAGTGCACTTTCTAGGTAGCCTACAGACACGGACCTGTACATCCAGACTGCCATGTCTGCCATCTGTCAAGGCGATCAGGATGTCCACTTCCACCCCTTCAGTGGGAAGCAGACATCCTTTGGCAGGTTTGAAAACATCTCAGACAAATTTATTGAAAGTAAGAACAAATAAGTTACCACAAGGAACCTGTGCAGCTGAAGAGCAACGCTTCACCAGTACCAAAAGCACTATGGCTTCCTCTTGATGAGCAGATGTACCTGTGGAAGGTGTCCACCAGTGTGAATAAAGGTAGCTAGTGTGTGGAAATATGACCCAAAATCCAGCCTGCACGGAGTTTTCACTACAACATGGAAAAGCTGACTCACACAAAACACTCAGTATACTAACACATAATCTGCTCTTCATAGTACATGATGTTAACTCCTTCACTACGTGCCATAAAGCTCCATCTAAGACACGGGAAAATCTCTTCCTGAATCCTTTCTGGCATTCTCTCCAGCTCACTGGAAACACAGAACACACTCCAGACTTGGTACACGACAAGTCTGAAACAGGGAAAGTATTAATTCCCTGGGACATAAAGTGATACCACAGGAAGCAGGATGAAGTAAAAATGGCACATTTACTCTGCCATCCTACACTGCTCATGTATCACTCACGTCCTGCATGGAAGGGCAAAGTGATAGCATTTATTCCAAAAAACAGAGGAATAAAAGAAATCTGTGAATTAGGGTTTTGAGGAGTACTGGAACATACAGTCATATAAATGATTTTTTTCCTCCTCTGGGTGCAGAACAGCATAAATTGCTATGATGGCTTTAATCCAGAGACTAAGGCTACTGTCTACTTATTCCAGTACATTATTTTGTTCAAAGTAGCACCACTAGAATGTCCCAAAAAAAGGGAGAAGAAGATTTTTCTGGGCCATTTTGGTCTTTCCTGATCTTGTTAGGATATAAAGCACTGTAGAAACACTTCAAATGAGTATTAGTTGCAAAGGAGATTTTAATGATGGTGCACGCCCTCGTACTTACTGTTCTCTTGAAGAGTTTCCTAAAAGTACCTGTCGAGACTTGAAATTACCAAGCGCTGTCAAAGTATTTGCCTTACGATCCCAATAGTAAGTGTTCAACAGCCATCAATATTCAGTTTCAACTTAAGCATGTTTTCCAAAACTTCCAGGTTTTCTGCTCAGCATGTTAAACCTTTGCAATACCATATGGTTCAAACAAAACCTATACATGCATGACATCAAGCAGAAACTAAAGCATCACTTCAATGCAATTCACTCTAAGTCAAACTTGGACTTGTTTATACACGAACAGGCATTCACTCTTGGAACAATGGGAAAAGTTTTCCCAGCCTTCAAACAACTCTCTGATTTCAACAAACTCACATCAGAAATAAAATTCCCACAGGTGCCCACACCAAATAGAAACAAACCACTTGGGAGTAACAAAAGCAAAACTTGCCAATACATCTGCAGAGGCACAAGAAATGCTGTCCACGACAGAAGCAAGACAGCCAGGCAGGGGCACACTTACATTTCCCAGAATGTACCAAATGCATCAAATAGCCTCACAGAAAAATCATGGATGAGACTAATAACAACTACATAGATGAATGAAGTAAAGGGGAATACTGCCAGCAGGTTAATGTCGCTTCAAAACTACAAACTTTCAGTCCTGATAATCCAAAGAGACCTACAAAGTATTTTCAAAAAAAACCCAAAAAACAAAACACCTGAGCAAACTAAACTTAACCCAACCAGATTCCAAAAATCACAGACTGACTGCAACTATTTATTACACTTATCAATTTT
>NW_010427581.1:50043-52515 GCF_000710305.1 Buceros rhinoceros silvestris | reverse complement strand
TCCCCTACATTCTCAACACTCCCTACCTCCCCCACCCACCACCCACCCCACATGTTCTTTAGGTGATAAATATCTTTCTCTTTTTTCCATTGACTCTACCTTAAAACCTTTTCTCTTGCTTTCAACCTGCTGTCCTTGTTCCGCTGGAACCAATACTGTCTTCTCTCAAATGGTCTAACTCTGCAATGAAGTTGAACTCTGACAGAAGGGTTTTAAGCTATATTATGTAGGTGCTTCGGTTTCCAAGAAATTATTTGTGCCTCACAGCTTTGTGAGTTTTCATCCACCCACATTCTGATTAATATTAGCTGTCCCTAGATTCAGACTAGTTTAAAAGTACTACAAACAGGGCATTGCAGAAGCAGTTTAATTTACAGAGTATGATATAAAACAAGAAAGGTCTATCATAAAATTCCTGCTTCTGTACTGTTCTGCTGACATTCTCTCCCCTTACCTACAAAACGTGGACAGAAAATCTTTCTTCCTTTTCTTTAATAGAACTGCAAGTACCATCAGGAACACAATACAGGAAATTTTCTTGCCGTAATTATCAATAAAATTAATTTAACTTTGATGGCTTCTTGCAGTCGATTTCAATGAAATAAATCAGATTTTGACGGACACAGAATTTCCCACTTCATTAAACCTGATATTACTTCTTTTTTCTTTCAAGGCTTAAAAAAAAAAACAACTTACATCTTTTCCCAAGACTCTAAGTTCAAACTGTGTTTCCTTGAAGTGAACTTTGGTAATTCTAGGCCTGTAATATTAGAAAAAAGGACAGACAAAACTTCATGAGCCTTTAATTTCATGCATAATAAAATGTAAGTTGTATATATCTGCATGCAAAGACAAAAAGGCACTCACAGGTAGATTTTTTTTTTTCAGGTATGCACCAGATACCAACAGAAAATCACCAGTACTAAATATTTCAGCATGAGTATGGTAAAGGTCAATATTTTTTTGTGATATTTGGATTATCAAAGAGTTAAAAATCTGTATAATCCAGACAAAGATCAGGAACTCCAAGTGTACTTTTTATACTTGATACAATTAACCTTTCAAATAGATACTACAAATCATACATATCCATATGACAACATTGTTATTGTTTTAGAACAGGCTGCACATTTAAATTTTACATACCAGAAATACTTTCCTACTTGTTTTTTATTCTTGTAGACAACAACTCCTACAGGTGTTAATCCTAAAAAATATTCAGATTTGTTTTCACCCTAGAAAATAAAAACGTATGTCATTCATAGAGTTGTGAGTTGTATCACTGCAGCAGTGAGGTCTAGTGAGTAAGTCAGCCTGATGACTGACTTGAACACGCTGTTCCGCTCTGTGCAAATGGGAAAATAGTACTTGACCTACTGGTGAAAACTCCTACAAGAGAACTTGCGAGCATAGAGGAAAAGAGGCAAGAAAGAACAGCAGTGAGGGAAAAAATGGGAGATTCCACGTGCCATGGTGAAAAACAAAGGAATTTCAAGGAATTTTTAAGGAATTAGTTTTGGCTATTTAGCAAACAGCCAAAGCTCAGAAACTACACTCTTTGTTCAGACATGAATGCAAGACATCCCTTCAGCTGAAGGTAAACAGGGACTTTCTGACCTATTCTACTATAACACAACCTTACAGCCGCCTTCTCCCCCCTAAAACAGTATCGCCTGCATACTGCTACCAAGTGACATTGCTTCTTTGAGAGATTAAGAGCATTTTTTTGTTCAGAATGGGTTGCAACTTGCAAGGAACAGCCACGTGCATCATCTCCTCCAAAGCACGTGATTCCTGAGGTCAGTATCCAAATCGCAAACCATGTCAGGAGAGAACATGATGAAAACCTTGGTGCCGAGCAACAGAAGGCCTCTGTCTCCCCAATTTATGGTCAGTAACCAAAACCACATATGTCCTTGAATTGAAAGAGAGTAAACCTTAGTGCACAAGGTTAAAAGAAAGCCAGGTGCAAAAGCTCATTCATCTGCCTACTTTAGACAATGAGTAAGAGCCTGCAAGCTCTAATCCAGCAGAACACAAAAGCAAAAAATATCAGCTGAGAGACAGACTGCAGAAAGTGTCCTTCTGCATGACTACTTGGCCAGCTCTGCCTGTGATCCTCAGTGATCTAACTGCTAAAAGCAACTTTACTTTTAATTTAACCAAGTGAGGACAAGAACTATGTCTCTTGTGTGTAGCTTCAGTCTCAAATGAGGGTTTCTGCTGTCGTTGCGATATAAAGAGAAATGATAATATTCATGGGTTAGACCTGGGCATATTACAACTCGCCAATCACTACCTAGGCAGGGATCCCACTGCACAGCAAAAGCAAGCTATGAGAAAGAAAATTCCAGACTGCTAATTTAACACAATTTTGCTGGATCATGTTGAAACTTGTTCCAGCAACTCCCCCAGCTTTTCACAGATGGGAGGGGCACAGAGCATGGGATAGAAATACATTAAGCCACAGGG
>NW_010427581.1:48971-49846 GCF_000710305.1 Buceros rhinoceros silvestris | reverse complement strand
CAGCAGGAAATACATACTTAATCTTCTGGTAGTATCTTGATTTCTCTATTTTCTTTCAAATAATTTTACAAAGTGCTGATATCTAACTCAGAGAACTATCTACATTACAACTCCTCATTTGAACTTTTATTATAAAAAAAAAGCAACCCTGCCATTAGTGCAATTATTCAGACAAAGATAGAATGATGTTTCCACCAGGAGCACATAGCCTCCAGGTGATGATTTGGATCCAACCCCAAAATCCATGCTGTTTAACAAAAGCAGTGTAGAGTTTTGCTCAGGCCATACAGACAACTTGCAATGCTGAGGAAAAGCTTACTCTGGATCTTCAGTAAAACTTTCACAATGAATATTAAAAAAAGCCAGACATGATACTGATACTCCACAATAGTCTTTCCAATGGTATTGAAAACATTTCAGGACACACTTGCTGTTATTTACACAAATCAAATGTGCAAGCTCTTATGCCAAAGACAAAGATTATAACCCTCTCTCATTTCTCCTGACACCCGTACTAATTACTTTCTATTTGAATTGTTTTTTCCCCAGAGTGTAACTGATTGTCTTCTGTAAGGGTCACACAATCACAGCTTTTCATCTGAAAACCATTAGGCTTCTGTACATATGAATGACTCAGTCCCCTCAGTCTGTAAATACATCTTCCTTTGCATTTCTTAAGTACAGTTTTTCCTATCAAATTATTCTGTGGGAGCTAAACTATACAAATACTCTCCCCTACATTAGTATAAGAAATTGTTTTTCACTGTTACCAGGTTTAAAACATTTAAACAATACTTACATAAACTGGATGGAGATCCACTCCGTACATTTCCAGTGATTTGGCCACCCCCAGATAGTTCACCTCTGCCTCAGCA
>NW_010427581.1:48495-48882 GCF_000710305.1 Buceros rhinoceros silvestris | reverse complement strand
AGCAGGAACTTGACCCCTATAAAAAAAATTTCTGTGTAAGAACTTCACACTTCCAGTCAATGTAATAAAATAGACTATATTAATAAATACCGATTGATGGGCATGTATGCAATCCTTCCTACCATTTATTTAGACTGTCATTATCCTTTCAGCACTCCTACTGCTTCCTCCAAGTGAGGCTGGACAGTAAGTGCAAACTTTTACTAAACTCTCTGCTGTAAGTTCCTATATTTCTTATAACATATACAATGTATGCCTTCTACAGTGACTAATCTTTTTCACTGCTGTCACAAGCACACTTCTGATATCCCATTTTCAGGCTTGAATGTGCAGAACAACTTGCCTTTCTTTTTTTCAGTAACTACATGACTGCTAATAAAGCAGGAA
>NW_010427581.1:37965-48384 GCF_000710305.1 Buceros rhinoceros silvestris | reverse complement strand
GCAGGAATGGAATGAGTGCTATTTCCCCATAGGAGTGCTGAAGCTACAAAGGATTTCTGAAAGCAGGGTTCATGACTTCAGAAAAGATAGTCCTTTCTTCACAAAATTTTGCCTATAGCCAGTCACAGCAACTGGTAATACCCAAGTCTGCTACTGTGGAAACAAAGTTTGGAGTCTGTCTCACAAGATTACCAGTTTCACAGATCCAGTTTGCCTTCCTGCCTGTAAATATCAATTCATCAGTTTAGAAACTACCATCAGCTACACGCTGGGAGGAAACAATAGGGGAAAATTGGTGGGGGAAAAAACTGGCTACTAAGGACATATCTGACATAGCTGATGAAGGTTTTATTTTCAAAAAGAACAAAATTACTAAGTAAATAAATTCAAAGCCTTCAACAGAGTTATCCTTAAAATGTAGATTGTCCTTCCCTTAACTGCCATTTATACGAGAGAAAGACACTCTGTTGCAAGCCTGAAACAACTGAAGCTGCATTTACATCTTCACTCCTTTTTATTACTTCTCTGAAAGCTACTGCACTGTTACTGGGGAAGTGCAGCACACCTTGTGAAAATACCAACTCAAAAAGATGCATCTCCTGCTTCACCCTGTGATTGTTCTCTTGGGGAATTACTTCATTGCATTTGCTACGTTTCAAATTCAAGGTGTAAAGCAAAGCTTAGCATTTTGACCCAAGTCCTGGAAAACTCCTGCAATATGCATGTCGCTTCTTGTCTCCCCATCCTCTCCAGCCTCGCAGATACTTTCCAGGTTTCCCAACTTAGTGCTATGCCGAAAAAGGTAAAAAAACCACACCCAACGTGAAAGACATGAAACAGCAGTGCTAGTATGAATGCAACAGTATTTAAAATGCCGCCTTTCTTCTGGGAGATGGGCTGCTCCAGCCCATCTTATCCATTTAGCAGCAGTGATACTGTTTCAGGTGTTCGCCTTCTTTCCAAGGACTCCTGGAAAAGCAGCAGATCTGAAGCTTGTAGGAGAAATACCCTTCTTCAAGGGCTGGATTTTCCAGGATACTGAGATTCATTTCTGTATTCAGAACATGCATAACCCAGCACTGTCACATCTCACATGTCTTTTACCCACTTCTGCTATAAATATTTACTCTACAGCTTGATTTAATTTCTATTTATTTATTTTGTTGGTAGCTCTCAGAAACATATGCAAAATGTTCGCTGGAGCAGTACTGTCTCATTGAGTCCCAGGCAGGCTAAATATCAGTTTTGAGCAAAGTAGATTACCCTGTTACTGAATTAGTGCTAGAACCCAACTAGCACTTTAAATGCTGCTGCTAGTGTTTCCTAGAAGCAAGGTACAAGTCCTGAAAGAAAACCTCACACTTCCTCGCTGGGCTCCAGAATGGATAAAGAAGTTCTTCCAAACGGTATCACAAACCCACCTCTAGAATGTCTCTGGTAGGTGAGATAATTTGGGCTATGCTCTCAGCCATTCTAGCTTCTAACTATTTAACTAAATAGACTGATGTCACCTGTGCAGAAGTCAGTGCTGGCAGCGCTGAGGATGACTGTCAGGCTGAACTAGCAAAGGGTAGTCCTTAGTTTCACTGTCTTTTCTGATGCTGCTATATCTCTGATATCTTTATGCAGCCAAGCAGCAAAGGAGTGTATCAGAGCTCTAGATCAATAAGGTCTAGAGACAGCATTAAGACAGTCGTCACTCCTCTTTGCAACCACTGTTCCGCTGGTTTCTGAATTTCATCTGCAAGGCTATAAACTTTTAGAGACAAATGGGACTTAATCTGACTTACTACACTAATGATTACATAAACTTGAGAGAGAGGAATGAAGGTTGCTTAGTACTGGTGGGCTGGCAATTCATCTACAGTTCAATTTCTCAAACACAGTCTCTGATGTTGAACCAAACAAACTCACTGTGACTCAGTTTCCAATCTCTGGAACAGAAAAACCAGTACTTTTTAACTTTACAAATGGACCTGCAGAGAGGTTCTCCATAATGCACCAATTATTCTAAGGCAGTCAGGCAACCATACAGAATTAATTAGCAAACAAGAGACTCTCTTCCCTGAAAGAGAAAGCTCAGGTCAATGTGGCAACTGGCACAGAGTTCAATCACAGGAGTAATTTTCAAAGAGAACAGCTGTGTCTCTGAGTTAATACCTATTCTCATTACAGAAGGCACAACTAACACTAACACGCAAAACTACAGGCAAAAAATTACTTAACCTTTATCCAAACTGTGGCTTCATTACAGCAAGAGAATCAAGAAATCTAGATCTACATACAAGATGGCTAGCTCTGATAATCTCTACATTAATTTGACGAAGAGTAGGATTACCATACTCATAAAATATTTCTTACTGCTCTCATCTTAATAAATGGTTATATCACAATTGCACCTAACTTGGATTTGTAAGGACAAGCTTCTTTACACTTACCAGGAACATAAAACTGGAGATAAGCAAGCGAGTGTTTATTTTGGCTTTATGTATGGTTGAACTTCTGGCATATGTTGTATTTTCAAAAGCAATTTCATATTTTGCATTTTTTGCAGGCACTGTGGTCTAATGTTTTGAACTGCAGGTTGGGAAGTCAAATCTCTCTGACTTAAGAGTACTTCCACCAGTGACTAGTGGTCCAGCCTCTCTTCTTCCTCTACACCAGGAGAACCTCAGTCTAAAACTAATCTCACTGAAAGTATTTCATACGGAGCAGGCCATTTCAAAAATTGTGTCAGCAGGGCAAAAACTGCCTCTGAATTGCTGGGGACTTATTTTGTATTTTTGTATGCCTAGAGACAGTGTAGAGTTAAACTTCCTCTTCAAGAAGACTACTTACACAGCTGCTGCAAACGCATTTAGTATTTAAAGTATATTCACAAACAATCACTTTCTGGCTCCGCTTTCTTTACTTGAAACTATGTTCTTTGCTCCAACTTCCCTGTGCAAGTGCTACGTTTTTCCTCTCTGTGTTGCTGCTGCTCTTCCACTCTCAAGCGCTCAAAGAACCGATCAGGCCAGAGTTTACTACTCTTATCTTGCTTTGCTTATCTTTTGCGTACTCCAGTCCACCTCCTGGTTGTCCTTATTGCAGTTTCGCTTTGCACTCCACTGACAAGCAACCAAGAGAAGGCACTGTATGCACAAATTGCAGTCTGACAGAAAATCAACTGACTCCCAAAGCAGTATATCGGGATCCACCACCAGGCAGAGATTATCCATAGTATCAATGACAGTACAACTCACAAGTTTCATGTCCAAGATAATTACTACTCCAATAACTGGAAGATGGAGAATTGAAGTTTTGCAGTCTCTATTACAAAAATTAATGTCTTTTCCAACTTCTATGAAGGTTAAGTTGGGATTGAATTAATTTCCCAGGTCTGTTGACACAAACGTTCCAGATTTCTGCAGTTCTCCTTTGCACTGTCTGCAGTGTGCCTACTACTCTCCTCCTGCAATCTCTTCCAATAGTTGCCCCTGCTAAGGACCATTACTCTAGCTTATTCCTTTCTCAGTGCCTTCTCATACATAAGAAACATCATCAGGTTTCAATGCCCGTGAACTTCTGTCGTGCCTGTTCAATTTAAGGCAACATTGTTTCAAGGCCCACCAGATACCCTCTGTTCCCACTGCTGTAAGTTTTTGCCCAGAAACCTGCACTTTGAATGCCCTGTGACACTTGGTGCTGCCTGATGACTCTGTTTCTGGGTGCTCCTTTCTTCTTACAATTCGTATGTCCTTCCTTACAGTGGAATACTTCATATTGACTACTGCCAACATGTTTCATGTAAGATATGTTTTTTAATAAAAGGATTTTATGTTTTCAAAACCAAACTGTCTCTAATTCACGCAGATGTTGCAACTGAGTATCACTTAAACCACGGTCATACAAACTGCTTTCCTAGTACCTCCTGCAATGTGAGCTGATCCCACAAAGACTCATGCAGGTTGCTACAAGCACTCCATTATCCCAACTAAGAATCTGGCAAGAAAATAGAGGCTTCATTGTACCAAGTGCTGTACATTATTATATTAAATGTGGTCTTGTCCTACCAGTTCATTTGAATACATGGGGCAGTACAAAGAAAAGAAATGTTATTAGCCCCATCTTAGAGACAGTAGACTGAGGCATGAGCACACTAAGCAATTTTTTTGGAGTTATGCAGGAAATCTGTCCTGGGACGGGACAAAACTCAGATTTTTATTTAATTCTTTTAACTACAATACTAAGAGGAAACCAGAGAGCTATTAAAACTGCTGGTTCTGAAACACCCATACCTAGGTCTGGCGGACGTCATATTTCCGGTTGTCGTCCTACTCGGTTTGTAAGAGACTGTAATTCCAATTATGTAAAATGCTTTCTGTTTCTGAGGGACATACCTGGATGTCTTGCGTTCTTCCCTCAGACCTAGAGACTTCCACTCTGCACCACAAGCTGCTCCCTTCCTCACCTACCAACCACCTCTCAACCCAATGTTACCTGCAAGTTCCCAACAGCACAGAATTCTTACATCAGAGTTTTGTGTATCCGCTCTATGGCATCCTCAAGCTCTTCCTTCTGGTCTGGAACAAAGCGGTACTCCGAAACATAACCTGCAGTGTGCTTATATGGGTCATAGTCCCCCAGCTCAGCTAGAGGACACAAGAAGAAAAGAAAGGTCACCTATTTCCAATATTTCATGTTAACCAAAAAATACATTATATAATCCATCTATCCGTGCCAAGCCACCTCTTTCCAACCGACTGCCAATTTACTATCCAGTCAGTTAAACAACTCATAGACAATATAGAACTGTTCATATTAGCAGACATAAAACGAGTAAAAAATGTTTTAAGTCACTTTAAAAGATAAATTGAAGGTTCAAAGAGCTAGAGGTTTTGACAGGAAATCTACCACTTCTACAGGACTAGATATAATTTTGCCCAGGGCAAGCTGAAATTTGATGATATATATTACTTGGCAGCATATGTAAAACAAGTGTAGACAAAAAGTCTAGTTTTCGGAATACCCATGCCCTCACGGTAAGTTGTTATATTACAGACAGAACTGATCCATATTCTTGCTGAGACTCCTAACATAAGTCAGTGTGGGAATCAAACGAAGATCCTCAGACACTATACCCTTCTAAGGGCAAGCACCATTTGCTGTGAGGAAACACAAACACTCCATTTTTCAATAAAATAGTGAATTTAATGTTCAGGAAATATCAATAAGAATGTAATGGATAGCCAATATAATTTTATTTGAAACAACCTTGAATTTGCATACATTAGTCATATCCGTTTACATGTCGCAATCCAATTATAAAATAAACATGCACCTCGGTCAGAACTCACTTCTACTGATCTTAATTATAACTGCATCTATCCGAGAAACTCTGCAAAAGTTAACATTTCAAATTTTTAATAACCATGAGTAAAATCTGCATGGACGGGCTTCTCTGAGAAAAGCTGCACCACAGGTTTCTATCCAATGTCCACTAAGCCAAAATCATAGCCAAAAGGAGGCTTCAACAGCCAAGAAGAAAAAGACTCATCTACTATCTCATGTTTCTTCTCAGAATTTAATGATGTACCTAGAAAAAGACCGTGATCTGCTCAGTGGAGACACTAAGAAGATCCTCTAGAAAACCTCTGAAAAAAACCGATATGGTTCTTGCCCATAGCAGGTACAAGAGCAAGAAAGACTACAACTGCAACATCTCCAGCATTCCCAAAAGGAAAATTGGTATATCCTGCAAACTGTGCCAAGAGTACTGCTCTTGCAGCATCACCACTATAATAGTCTACAGTCTTTGACCACAAAAGGAGGAAAACAATTCCTATGCTAATGATGGAATTTGTGTGAAGAACAAAGATGACACCCAGGCACAACCTGGATGGTGAAAGCAGGGCCTGTGGCTGGAGCAGGACATGGGTACAGGACTCAGAGAACACCACAGCACTGGCTCCTCCTCTGGTCCTCACAGCTCCACCAGGGAAGACACCACTGATATCATCATGGAATTAGAGCTTCTCAGCTGTTACTGAATTCCCAGAAATGCACCTCATCTCAGTTTGGCCAAGAAAAAAGCACGGTCTGGCACGTGACCCTTTGAAAGGCTGTTGACTTTGGTGCTGATGCTTTGGGTTCATATTTTCACTATCTGATACAGACATTTCTCAGGTGTCTTTTTATACTTTGGATAACCGCAGGCCCTAAATAAAAGGACAAAGCTGTTTACTGAGTCAACAGGAACTATGCTTGCTGGTGGCAGGACTAACTGTAATCCACTGTATGTAACCCTTGCTGTGCTTTAACTCTCCTCTTGTGAGCTTCCTCATTGTTTTTCAATAGAATATCCGAGATTAGAATCACAGGAACAGAATTTTATACCAAAACAACCGCTCCCCATACTCCAACCATCTTACAAAATGACTAAAGGAGAAGATTTTTTCTTTTTACTCACTTCTCATAATACTATTAAGATGTTACTATCATTGCATCTTTTCCTGCTTCATACCTGCAGTACTTTTCCCAGGGAAGGCATGTATGCCAGTGAAGCAAAATGTGCACTGCAAACAGTTTTTCAGAATATGTCACATTTCTCAGACAGCAAAATGAAGTTCAAAATAATTGTACAAAAATAAAAACTGCCTAAAATTTTAGGCAGAGACACATACAATATACTGTGAAATTCTGTATCATGTCCACTCCCATTTTATACACAAGTCATTTAGACTAGGTATTCTAAAATGGAAATAAAAGGAAGACTATTTTTTATGTTGTATTAAGTGCTGTTGAGTCACACTGGGAACCCAAATAATACAAATCGCTTAATACCTATCACTCATGAGAAATCTGAATTTAACACAGAACAAGTTAAAGATACAGGTCCCAGCATGGCTCATCATACCATTTTTGGTTACCAATTGTGTTTAAATACAGAACTTTTCCTTACAGAGCTATTCCTTTCCCATCACAGCTAACTGGTAGACAGCCAGCCAACTGATTGCTAGTTCTATCTGCCATGCAGGATATAACATCCACTTCTGAAAAGCTAACTACTGATGGGTGAATGTAGACAAATGACATACAGAATTAAAATTCTTCACTTCAGGTCAAAACACATCCTCCCTTCAAGCACAGGTGCATTCATATTGACATAATGTAATTTTTTAAAAAAACATCTATTTGACAGACTTTGTGGGCTGGAGGCTGCACATAACCCATCAAATCTGTAAAGCTGATGAAGGTTTTGTCATACTCTATATGCAATCCAGAGTAAGTCATTAAGTCTTAAGTACACGATATGATATGATATTCCTCAGCAAGCAAATGTTTGGCAGAGTCTTCACACTGACTTTTCAGGTCTTTTTTACGTTAACTTCTATATTATCTATACAGGTTAGTAACCTATTTACAGTTCTTTAGCTGAAATCAGTCATATTAGTTGTGAAATGAATGCATAAAGTGTTAGTGAAGACTTCGGTCATCTCTTAAAATCAGTCATAATGCACAACTAAAACAGTATCTTCTCAGCTGGCCAGAAGAACTTACACTGAATTATATATGCTCCCAGCTGTGCTGCAGTGTTGACTGGACAAGGCAAACGGCCCTGTAAAACATCTTGCTTGACCTGCAAGAAAAATTGGTACCTAAAACACAGAGAGAAAACAAAGTTATTATTTCAATATTGAGTCTGATGCACCAAGTAAGTTTCATCATCTTTCAGTTTACTGAAGACATACCACATACCATGATTATGTGACAATCAAAAGCTGCATACCTCTGATTTACTTTTCCCATATTGACCTTGAAGCAACTAAGACTCATCTAGTGAAAGAACGTAGGTAGGGGAGCACTCTGTAGTCTTCCCATCTGCTTATATTGTGCAGATACAATTAATTTTCTTCCTAGAAATGCAATTTTTCCTCTTTTGACTTCTGTAAATTAGTCAGAAAGTGGGGAAGAAGAAGAAGAAATCTATCAAAGGACCAAAGTTTAAACTCATCTGTCGATCAGTGTAAGGGAGAACTAGGTACTGGATGATACTTTGCTGAAATGTTTTCTCTCCACGCACCAGAGCATCTGCTCTAGAGCAGCAAGCAGATTTCCTGGAGTACATAACCCCGTGAAAAACACAGATGGGCATACCATCAGCAGCTATCCGTGATAGCATAATCTAATCTTCGAACAGAGATAGCAGGGGTAAAAATGTAGTCATAACCTGCTTCTGAACTTGATGAAGGACATACTGAGACATGGTGTAGGGACCCTGGCAGTACAAGGGTAACGGTTGGACTCGATGATCTTTAAGGTCTCTTCCAACCAGATGATTCTATGATTCTATGATATGGAAAAATAAAAGACAAGAAAACAAGCCATAATACAAAAGATCTGTTTGGTTTTGCAATTTCCATACTCATTTATAGGAAATCTTTTACATGCTGTTTAGATTTTGTCTTGTTTTTTTACAACAGATTTACAGTGATTCACATCATCCTAAGCAAATTTCTTCCACCAAGTTCCTACAAAAGGTAATACTGAGACGGTAAGTTTTTAGAGGAAAAAAAATGGTCATCCATACAAGCATGCAGCTTTTCCAGTTTTCACTAATTCAACTTTATCTACATAGAGCCATTCAGCTCCATGGCAAATAATTTATTTTGTGTTAGTACACGTTACTTATGGAAGCACCTTGGAATGAACCGTAAGGGCAAAGTGCATTTACGCTGATTTCAGGGAAGTTCACTAACTGTTACATGACAGCTAGTCCACAAATCACCTAAGGTCCAATCAAAGATTAGATTTTATCAGCCCAGACAAACCTCTGAGTACGGACATTAGCATCTTTCTGGTTGATGATCTCCCAGAATTTGTGCTGACAGATATTACAGTAGGAATGTCCATCCTTAAAAAAAAAATGGTTAATATACTCTACTTAAATGTACTAGAGCCCTGCATACAAATTTTCTGATAATGTCACTCAGGGAACACAAAGCACATGCACTCATTGTTTCTTCACTCTAAGCAATAACTCAGTACTGCTTCTAGCTTATACTTGGCAGTCCTACCTAGACAAATCTCCTCTGTATGAATGACGATACTGACAAAGATTATTCTGCGTCTACTGTGGAGTACACAGCATCTTCTTTTTAAACACAAAATCCATTTCTGATATGTACCCGTCATTCTTTTAGCCCTCCTCTACCTCTATAGTGCAGAGCTTCGTACCAGGTGATGCTACAAATGTGTTTTCCATGTAGCAGGTTTCTATATTTCTGCATTCTCATACTGTAGTCTCAAAATAAAGCAGGATAGGAAACTGAAAAAACACCACCTACCTACAGCCAGAGCCAACTGTTAAGTGCTTAAGTGGCTGCTGTAAAGTCAACAATCTCAACAAGCTCTTCACAAAACCCAGGCCTTCTGTCCGAACTTGTAGCTAAAGCAATCCCATCTTGTGTGCTGTCGAGTTTGTCTTGCATGCATAATAGTGTCTAAACAGTAGTTTGCTCTAGCAAACACATCCAGCAAATGTTAATACGAATCACTGCAGTGTTAGCTTTTGCCTACAGGCCAGACAGATTTTGCTGTAAAGCAATTACAAATTTGACAGGTTTTCATTATTTGCAAATAGTAATCATGTAACACTGCAGATCATGAACATCTAATAACAACAGAGTCTGCTCTCGTATCCACTAAAACAACAAACACATGCTCCAAAGAAACACATCGGTTAGCACAAACCCGTTAATGCATCACTGGAATTACACACTTAGGCAGAATATTATTATTATTGTTGTTATAAAGAAAAACAGGGCCTTTAATCCCTCCTAAGCAGAGGGAGGTTTTATTATTACTATTATTGTATCTTCCTTTCAAGATTTAAGACCCTACTGAGTTAACACTCAGAAATGTTGTGGGCGTCTGAGTATTCAATGTGTTTTGTTGAAGACTGTCAACGCAAACATATTGCATTCTTATGCCCTCCCTCTGTACCCTCTAAGGTGCAAATTCTGTATGACCAAACACTGCAGACATGAACAGAGGCTTGCGAACTACACTTAAGTGCTTCTCAACTAGGTGCACCCACATAATCAGCAGTGCAAATCACCAACTGACCTTATCACATAGGAAAGAGAAACAATTTCTGAAAATTTAGCCCCTGTCATTTCCGAGACAGAAATCCAGATTGCTTCCTGGGAAGCAATCACAATAAGTTCAGTGGCTGAAGGTCCCTTCCCAGGGCTATCTGTCTTCACCCATGAGCAGGGTTTAAAGTGCTTCTGCAGAAGTACAGGAAAACTGCATCACACGTTCATGGTACAGGGCATTACACTGCAGCTGGCTTATGCTGTTTTACCTGCAAAGTCACAGGTTTATGACTTTTGCCAGGCCAGACCCAATCTTATTACACTGGAGACTTCCATT
>NW_010427581.1:6845-37877 GCF_000710305.1 Buceros rhinoceros silvestris | reverse complement strand
CCAGTCCTGCTGTGCCAGTAGGGAAACAAAAGAACTTTCTCACTCTGGTACAAGAAAATTACTCTGTCTATGCTGCAACAACTGCGATCTTTGACTAAGGAAAACTAAAAACCCTGCATGCATGCATTCTAACGAATGCTCATACGTCACATTCCTGAGACACCAAAAGAAGTATTCTGGCATTTATTAATGCCAAATATTAATAATTTAATGCCAATACTAATAACTAATTATTAAGTTAGCACACTAATTTTGTCTGCCTACCTATTCAAATTCTCACATTTCCTTTTAAACCTAAACCTAATCAACTAATTGTCTTGAACCTTTCATAAACAGAGCAGAAAACTCCGTGCATGACAGTTCAGGCAAGCACGTGCATGTATGCGTGTGCGCACGCACATGCGTGCGTTACGGTGCGCATCCTCATATTTTGTAGAGGCCAAGCTTGGCTGAAAGAATCAAAAGCATGCAAGTCTTCAATTTCCTTTACATATTGTTAGAAAGACCAAAAGGAATCCTCTTGAAAAACAGTTCTGGAATTTAAGCTATGGCAAATAAAGAAGCAAATCCCCTCTGTCTGTATTTGACAGCCCAGTAAACCTCAGAGTTGATTACAGCACAATATAAATGCAGATGTAATAATGCATTCCTCTGGGAAAAAACACAAAAGCAAATCAAGTCCCTTTGCGTTTTGATGTACCAGAGAGGATCTGTTCATCTTGGTCTTCCAAATAGTTGTCCCTACTGACCACTACCATTATCCTCTTCCTACACATACATGTTCAAGCAAAAACATTCAGATGCAAAAAGAACCCCAGTCCGCCACACCACAACAATATGCACCCAGCTGGAATAGATTACTACCCCGAAATCAACAAGGCACTCTCTTATTGAATACTATACCTTGTTATTTCTTCTTTAAGCTTACATGGATCTTCCGCGTAGAATTTAATGCCAAAATACAGAGTGTATGGTGGTCCAGCTGAGGGGAAAAAAGTATTTGGTGCAAAAGTTAGTTGTTACGAACTGTTAATTGTTATGAATTGTTACTAGCTGAGTACAAAACAGGTACTAAGAGGCTTGTCTTAACATTTAACGAAACCTGAAAGTTTCAGAAAAAAACCCTTACATCCACATAACAAATCCACACATCTAGATTCATTACACGAGGGGAAAAAAAAAGAATTTTATTATTATTTTTCTAGTCTTGTGTGTATTTATCACAACTTGTCTATATTCTTAGAGTTTTTGCTTATTTTTAATATTTAACTTACGATTTCATTACTACCTTACTATACTCCACGATATTTTTTTAACTGCTTTGACCTTTAGATACTTTTTCGACTGAAACGTTTTGAAAAATGTAATTGTGCATGAAATGTGATTCCTTGTCATAACTAATGATACCGAATACTAATCCCTTCCACAATTTCAAATATCTTATGGTGCAACTTTAATTATGTCCCACATTAATTAAGAGACATTTGGAAAAGCTTTTACTAATTCACTTTTTTAAAATGTTATTTTCTGAAAAGATCCTGTTAATCCAGTTCTGAAATTCTTACAGCTACATTTATTATGTGCATGACTCACTTCTACATCTTTATATAGATCTCTGAATTCTTTAGTAAAATAATCTAATCATGTTCTTTAATTATAGTAAAAGTAACAGGTATTGCATCCATGGTATCTGACGAGTGACAGTAACAGCAGACACATCAGAAAGAGGCACTACTTTTACTGCCAGACACAAAAACAAATCTAAGTTAGTTATGGCATGGTACAGTATGATAGAGGTATCACAGTTACTATGAAATTAATCATACAATTTAAGAATAGAACCATTTATTATTCTAACCATAGCACAGAGAAATCTTTGGACAATAACCACACACAAAATGATGGTACGTTCAACCTACGCGTGGTATTTTGATACAGCTATGAAGTGCAGTAATAAACCTGTTCAAGAACTATCACTCTGTTATGACTGGAATACAAACATTGTACAGGCTGTATACATGGAACACTGCTTCTGTTACTTCCATCTTCAGATACATTCTTCAGGTTCAAATTAAATACGTACTGTTTATCAATTCTTTATGTTCAGCGAGGGTCTTTGCAGGATCCAGCCAGTACTGTGAGACAGATAATTACGGATATTAGTCATCTAGCATGGAAAATTAACACAGAAAAATTGCAATTCTGTACTTATTCATATATTCATATTTATTATCAGACTGACACACTTCCACCTGCTAATGACAAAACTTGTTCCAGCTTCTGATCAGAGAAACACTGTCTGTACAAGTCTAACATTGTGTAACTTCTCCAGGGGTAGGGGTCTTCCTAAAAGGAAATCTGTTTGGCAAGAGTCACCACATCCCAGGTTTGTGACATGCTAGCTCTACAGAGGTATCATACAAACTACCCTCTGGTGTCTGCCTGATCTGCTTAAGCTAGTACATGCAATCTTCCTCCTGGTGGATTTTCGTAGGGAGTTTAACTCTAAAAACAGCACCAACAAAGCAGGTAAGACAGGACCTACAAGGAGAGAATGAAGGGACTTGCACTTGTTCTCTGAAAAACAAAAGACTGTAGAGGGGAACGGGCATAACAGAAGTCTTCCAGCTTGAGAAATTGCTGCAAGAACATAGTGATCAATTTTTCTTCATGTCCACCAAGTATGAAGAAATTGGCTTAACTAGAAGCAAAGAAAAATAATTTATTATTTTCAGAAACAGTTTCTAGTGGCAGGAGGAGAACATGACTGGAAATTGGCACCAAGGTAGGGAAGGCACAGACTCTTCCATCAGACGGTTTACAGGACTAGTTGGACAAATGCGTCGGAGATGATCAAGGTACATTTAGTATGCCACAGAGGGATGAACTGTTACATGGGTTCCCATGCCATTTGATCAACAGACAATTTGAAGTATAATTTCTCGTTGATTACTCTGCCTTGCCTTTATCAAACTTTTATTAGAAGTTATCTTGGTGTTACTGCTGACCACAGACCAGTTTTGTACTTTGCATTATGGCTACACAGGTCACCAGCATCCTGCTCTTGTTATCCCTCCAGCTACTTATTTCTTCCTTAGCTTGACATTTCTATGACTCAGTTTTGGAAGAAAGTGCAGAGGCAGCTGCCACAATGACTCGTCTTCTTTTTCTCCAGTCCTCTTCACTCTCACACAGATGAGACTGGCACCCCTTCCTAAAACACTGGAAAAAAAGGGCTGCAGAACACAGCTGCTAGAAAGAGGAAATTAAGGCAGATTGAATCTAGTCTCTTCACACTCACATCTTCTTAGTTATAACTGAGGAACTACAGAGAGCAATGAACAAAGAAACTCCTTATGTGCACCCCTGAACTAACCCTATAGAGACTATGAATAAAATTACTAAATAATTTAAGGGAGGGTAAAACACTACAAAGCACTCGAGCAGAAAATCTCAAGCAAACATTTCATAAGTGACTGTAAACAGCTATCACTGACAAAACATGAACACAATTTCCATTAGCTGCTGATCCACCTGAAATAGAAATAGTGTATGCCTTGTTCTTGGCCACTGCTATTTAAAATCCTGGAATGCTTATTGAGAAAATTTCCTAAATTCTTAAGGGAAAAAAAATTATGTTTGTGTCAAATACATGTAATAGCTATTCAAATATAAATCCTCTTTAAAAACGTCAACAGAAGATGGGAAGGAAAGAAAAATCTGTCACACTTGTTCAAACATCCTATTAGAAATCCATATCAGCAATAATTTGAGCTAGAACGATAGCCTGATAAAGAGATTTTTATAGTCAATGGGCAGGAAAAAGGCAAAACAACTCCACAGCCCACATTCTGGCTGTGCTATGTGGTCAGAATGTGGTCTGACCTCCTCTGAAAACAGGCATCACATGTTACTACGAACAGCACACTACCAACCTAACTTGCGTATCATTGACAGCTTGGCGTTACACTGCCAAAGATAGAGAGAACCAAAATACCCTGTTTAAAAATCAGATCAGATAATGAAGGAGTTATTCTGATGAAGGAGTTAAGTTCTCCTGAAATGAAATGCAATCAGCTTCAAGATATACTGCCTCACAGTCCCCTGCTGTTTAGCTTTACACGCACAGGTAGTTTGATTATTTGCAAAAAACGAAACGGGTATTAATGGATCAACCTTCAAGTTCACAAGTTGAGCACAGAACAGTTACAGATTTCTGGTTGTCTCTGCAACCTGAACTGCACTGCCTTTTGCACCCACTGCTTCTTGATTCACTGGCTTCCATGAGACAAAGCAGGATTCAGCCAAGTACTTGAAGACTGTATGGACACATACAGATAGGAAAAACAAAACGGAGTTGCATTGGAACCCTTAACTCTCACTAAGCTGTACTTGCCAGTCAAATGAATTATATTCTTTCTGCGGTCTTCTGAAGGCAATTTCAAAGCTTCGAGAGTGGTGGGAAAAAACTACAAGTTCAGATTCAGAGAGAATCTGAAGAGAGGATAGAGAACCAATCTGGTTATTCCTATAGCTAAACATTTCCTTTCCTTCCTTCCTTCACAATGGACTGTCAAGCACAATGGCACTCTCAGCCCTCATCCCTGTAAGACAGACTGCAGCTACTCACACTGGTGAAAATAAGCATCAGCTGGCACAAAGCAATACAGTCTCCTGAGGGGACACTGAGCCTCCACATCCTCATGCTGCACGGGTGAAGTTAGACACTTCATCTCAAACCAGTTTAGTGCTGGGACAGAGAGTGGTGGGGAAGAGGCAAGAATCTTGTCTACGTTTTCGCTTCTCCAATGAGTATTTAGCGTTGTGAAGCTTAAACCCATGCTTAGAATCACTCTGTAGCTATTTATTATTTCAAAGGCTGCCAAAATTTTTCTGAAGAATGCAAGGGGTAGGGGGAGGAGAGGGAGATTTCTAACATCTTATTTGTGAGCCAAAGGTGAATGGAATTTTACAGATAACAAAAGGGCATTTTTCAAGGTAATGTCAGACAATAAAGTTGATAACATTTACAAAACCAAGAACACCAACAACAGAGCCCTCTAAGCATACATAGGCACACATGCATAATAATGTGTATCAGATACCTGTTAAATATCTGCTTGTGCCTATGAACAGCATTGGGTATAGTTACAGTCTTGAGTTCACGTGTTGAAGTGCAAAGAGAAATGGAACAAAAAACCGGAGTGTCTTATTATTCCGATAGGCTTGCACAGAAGGTGCTGACAACGAACCTGCATTCCTGAGAGTCAAAGCGGCTCCAACACACTGCCTTACTCTTTTTATCTGTTTGGCAGCCACCGTCCCACCTCTCAGTGACTTCCCATCTGTATCACTCCCTGTACAGACAGCAAGGGTTATCTGACTTACAAACTGCTCACCCCTAGTGCAAAGTGGTGAAGGGCCCAGCATATATAAATCCAACCACAGGGGATAAATTTTGTGAATCGGAAAGGTGAATTTAACACAGAAGAAATGGGGGAAAAAGTAATGATTTCTCAAGAGTCCTAAAACAATGCAACTATCCAGTTCTAAAGTGATGGCTGCTAGTTTACTAATTGTTATTTACAAAGACTATGTGATATTAGTTTAATAATTTTTTATTTACTAAGACTGATTATAAATGCACTTTATTAGAGAAAATCATTCTCTTTTAATTTTTAGGTAGAAATTGTAAAAAAACATATTTTAAAGCACACCATATCTAAGAACAGACAAGCTCTATTGACCTTTGTACTTTCACAAATCTGGCTCCCATTTTTGCCAGATGTGCAAGCGGTATGCACCCAAGCACCATGCAGTATTTCATATCTAGCATTTTAAATGACTGCAAACATTTTTCTACAAATCTGGAATCTTCATTCCTTGTATCTGCATAGGGTTAAACCTGGGTCAAATTCCATGAACCTGTTTAAAACAAAATATTAACTAGGTTGAAGTGTTTGCTGTGGTATCAATCAATGAAGTGCCTGGTGGAGAAAATCCATAAACTTCAAACTAAATCCTGGGCTGTCATAATTACAAAGCTGAACCCATCGTGCCACACGTGACACTTTTTGTTCACATTTACAACATCAAAAACCAGAACAGCAAACCCAGTATTCTTCAATTATAATCTGAAATTATCACGATCTTTCCACAACACTAACTATCAGAATTATTTTGTCAGGTTTTTTCTGCAAATGTTCAGTGCAAAGAATCTAATCTGCTAAACTCAAGACATCCTTCTAATATAAGACATGTATAAATCATCAGGTAATTCCTACATAGAAACAGTAGTACTTAATACTTCTGTCTTTTCTTTATTAGAATCTGAAGTTATATTGATTAGTGTAAGAACACCAGTGTGAGTATCCTGTTGATCCTGACACACTCTTAAGCTTACTCTTAGCATCTTTAACTCAGCTGACCACCAGCTTTGCCTAGGTTGTTTTAATCCATTAACAACCTTCTAAAATTCTAGCTTCTAATCAATATTATCAGACCCCGTTTTCTTTCTACTGGCAATGACATCTATTTTAACAAGAACGACAAGTTTTTTTTCTTTCTAGATAATTTAGCATACCATGCTTGTGGGCAAATGTCAAGAATCCATACAAGAAAAATTACAAGCTACATACACTTCATCTGTTTTTCTAAGCTTTAGAGATCAAAACATACACTACATTACATGACAGTAGTTCCCCAAAGAACAAACGTTTTTGATTGTAAACAAACATTTTGTTAAAATCATGCCTTTCTTTCTACAGTTGTTACATACAGACTGTTCAATCAATTTGGTAGTGTAACCTGGCAATCCGAGTTATTTTATTAATCACGCTAGACAGATCAAGAAATAACTTTCCAATATATGAGTCTGCACAGCAGGGGTGTGCAATTGATGGCACTGGCCTCTGCGCACAGCTTTGCCACAGCTGACCTGATCTACCACTGCAGCACAGTGACTCACTGAAGAAAGATCAACTTCACAAGAAACTGAGATCTCATCTCTCCTCTGCCTCCACACGCCCTCCGGGCTACACAGCTGCAAAATATATTGCCATGAATCTACTACCTACCTGCTCTATTCTCAGGTCTGTATGCTTGAAACAGAGCTTCCTCACAGCACGGGAGAAAACAAGAAAAAAAAGCTTCTTCTACACTACAGAGAGGATGCGTGATACAGAGACAGAGCACTGCCTATCTCATGTTAGCTCCCGATCTTGGAGCAGTACACACATGCTCTCACAGCACTGCACCTGAGCTAGCTGGGGCAAGGGAAATGAGTTTGGCAGTGATACTGAATTAACATGGTGATACGGCTTTCTGTATTTGTCTTTCTCCCCTTAGAGCCCTAAGAGAGTATCGGTATGTTGTACATTGTGAATATAATAGGTCAGATTAGCACTATATCAAACAAGAAAAGAAAGATATTTGCATCACAGCCTGCTGTACAATGCAGACATGCTTCCTGTAGCTTTGGGTTAAGCAGGTTTAGCTTGAGAGAACTACTAGGGGTGACGAGGGGCCAGCCTGGCCAATGTGAAATTGTAAAGCGCAGCCAGGCTTTTGGAAGTAAAAAAAAAAAGTTTTCATTATCAACAGACCTTTAAAATGCTTTTGGTTGTCTAGCTTTCTGCAATAAGGGAGTTCAAAATCTTTTTTGTGAGAAAAGCTCTAATAGCATGACTCTTTTCAGCACACTTTTGTGATTTGACAATGGAATGCCTTTGGGCTTCAAAAGTACATTTCCCTCATCAAATCCTGCTCAGCTTTTCCTGAGATATTATGCGTTAAAATTGCCATTTCCATTCTCTCTTTTGTGTTACTCAAGAAAATACTGGCCTCCTGCCAGAACAGTAATTAGCATGACTATCCTAAGGCGCACTGAAGATGCCACAAAGGCAGGAGCAAAGGAACTCCATGGAGAGCACCTAGGAGCTGCAGCACGGTGCGAACCAGAAGTGAGAGGGTCAGGGGACCTGCATGGTCTTCCCAACACTGGCTCAGCCAGCATTTGGCCCCTCCTCCAGCGAAGCAGAGGTACATTACTGGGTGCTGTTTTACCCAAACACTAAAGCAAGGACACTAAAAGGCAGGACAGAGTTTCCTAAGCCACCTTCTGCTGCACGGATTCTGGTGATTGTGTCTTGCCTAAAAATACCAGGTGGGGCACAATGTCCCACATTTCTGGCAGATGAGACAGAAGATGAAAATGTCCTGTCAATCAGGAGCTAGCTAACCATCCACATTAAGAAGCTAAGCTGGTCTCAGCTTAGCCTAACTTGACCATCAGCAGTTTCACAGCAATGCAAAAGGCTCAGGTGAAGAGCTGATAATGAAGGACACCTGAGAGATTCAGTGGCACTCAAAGAAAACCGGTGTTCCTTTTTGAAGTATTTGCATCAAAAAAGGTGCTCATGTATTACGTTAAGAAGAACCACACAGTTTGTGGAAAGCACTCAGAAGTTAGGAAACACTACTGACAACCTGCAGCACCTGTTCATTTGGGTGTAGTTTTACATAACAACATTTTAAAATTAATTTTTAAATGTTATATTTTAATTCATTATTACAAGACAGTTCTTGTTTTTCCTGTTCAGAGTACAAGACAGACACAGCTTAGGCTATTCTGACAACTCATACTCTTCTAGAGCTCGAATCTGCAAATTAAATACTGTCCTTTTACCATAGAGAGTTTGGGGGAACCCAGAATACCAATACAGTGAAATTTGTGTAGTATGTCTAAATTACTACCCTAGCACTGTCATCCAATTCATGCTTTATCCTACTGTTCATGGTCTTCCCAGTACCATGCGGTTCTGTCAATCTGTGCTGCATCCATCTACCCTCTCTCTCTCGTGTTAAATGGTTCATTACCTGTTCCGGAAGAGACCCTTTTAACGTCATCCATTTATGAGGTAATGAATATATCTAATATATGCATTCATATATTACACAGCACACTGAAACCTTGTTCACTGATTAGAGCCCTACTGGTACCACTAAAACAATTATGATACCACCCACATAAGACATAGCACACCAGCGAAGCACTTAAAAGACCACTTGAAAGTGCTTAGGCATGCAAAAGTAATGCAGAAAATAACTAAATAAGTTCTTTCAAACCCGTAATAAAAAAATGTTTCTTTTGTAATTGGGTTGCATTACTTTAAAATCCATAGTTTTGTCAGTACCACTTTATTCATCATTCAGTTAAATATACAGTGTGACAAAAAAACCTGATAGGGCAGGTAATAAAACATTGCCTACCATGAGCAATGTATTTACAGATAGCCAAACTTCTGAGCTCGTTTCTCTGCCTGAGACTAACTCGGGAGCATGGTTCTAAAACTACTTAGCAAGGTAAGGTTTTTACCCTTCCCTTAGGAAATCTACTATGGCTGATCCAAAAAACACCCAATCCAAAGTTCAAATCCAGGCTTCGTGCCACATTACAGGACTAATTCCTACAACAGCTCAGAGAGTTTCAGCCATAATCAGTGTGCAACCGAATATAAGTTTACAGCTAAAGCACAAGATGATTTTTCTTTTCTTGTATGGAAGCTTTCCCATTATACTGGCCATTCTCTTCAGAGCTAACAAGACTTCTCTAAAAATAGCAAGCTAGCAACAATGGTCACAGACACGTAAAACTAAACACAGTAGCACAGGCTTATTCATTTTATAGGTAAAACAGCATCAACTTTTAAGTACCCATACACAGACAAACAATACGCACAGGCATTTTCGTAATATTTTGCTACAACACATTCCAGGTGCAAAGCCTCCAGCACAAACTCAGTCACCGTGGCAGCATCTACACGGCAGAGCGGGTGCACTCCATAACACAGCCCACTGTTGTGGTCTCTGGTTGTACCTCCTGGCTGCTTCCCAGCTGCGTGTCGGGGCACAGCTCATGCATGCGCTACTCTCCCACACACCTGGGATCTCCTTGCAAAGAAAACCCACAGGCAAGGAAAGACACAGAGCGCCCTGGCCAAGGGACTGGAACACAAGCGGGCAGCAGAGACGCCTGCCCACCAATGCAGAAAGCAGGCAAAACACACGCAGAGGCTGGAGTTCCATGTCTGCGTTAGTGCAAACTGTATCCCCACGATACGACCGATGCCAGTGCAAGAACAGGCAAAGACAGGGAAGCAGGAACATTAAGCAGCATAGTGGCTTCCTGACGCTGGGCTGACCAGAGAATAAAGACAACGGCTAACATTTAATTTACACCACTGGAGTGAAAGAAAAAAGCAAACCCACTGTATCTGTATTTGGAAAGGGCGAGTCAAGGGGGTTACAGCCTACAGCCCATGCACATAACCTTAATAAAAAAATGCACTAGTAGCATATATTCAAATAATCTAGTCCATTAGCAGGATGCATCCTAAAATGTGCCTCTCTGTGTGAAGCCTTTCACAGAAGAGATGTAATCCACTGTTATTTTCATAATGCCATATACACCATCAAATACACAGTGTGTATGCCTCCAGAAATGTTTCCAGTAACAGCCATTTCTATTCTATTTGCCTCTACAGGAAAAAGGGAAAGTCTTCTGAGAGCAAAAAATACCTACATACTCTTCATTCACATCTCCATTTCCTCAGGAAATCAAAACCAGTACTTCTGACAGTTTACCCTCGGTTCACAGCTGAATCCGACTTTCAGCTCCATGGAATGCAACATGGTTAGAAGCTTAGCAAGGAAGTGAATTCATAAATGGCTAGACTATGGCCCTGAAATAAAGACATACTGAGTGGGGTACTCTGTAGCCCTCAGCAGCAATCAATAATGTTCTTCTAATACTTCTCTGACTTCAGTCTCTACGTGTTCAACGTGTTCGTGCTAAAGAGAAGAAATCATCAAACGTTTAGCCAATTCATTAACTTATTATTTAGATGAAACATGACATCTCTTGAGGTTGGGGTCTTGTGCAGTACTCTCAGCATAGAACAGTGACTTTAAAAGCGTAACAGCTTGACTTCATTTAATCACAAACCAGGTATTATCCTCTTTACAAAATTACGTTGATATGAAGACCAGTCTATGAATACAGAGGTGGTTCTACCTGCTGAGCATCCCCTGCTCATCACCTCTGACTGCAGTAACCCTGCACAGGTTATTTGGGGGTGAGGAGGGGGAGGCACGCCAGATAGCGCTGCCCTAAGCCGCTACCTGCTTTAGCTGAAACATCTCAGCCTGGTTTCTATCCTCTTGCCTGTTTAGGACTGTAACCTCCTGATGGAAAAAGCTATCAGATATCTGGTGAGTCCCTGCCTAGAAGAATCAAGAGAGCATGGACTCAAGGACACAGAAATGGTTCAGGCAGAGCGAAAAGGTCATTTGCCAACACCCTGACTCCTGGGAACAGGCAGCCATCAGACCAACCATATGATACACTCTTAAACAGGCATTCAGCAAGTGGTCCAAGTGAAGCAGCCTATGACATACTCAGGAACGCTGCTTCCCAGACACCACAGGGCCAAGTGAAGCCAGACAGCATAGTGCACCAAGCACTGGCTTCAGGGCACAGTATTAAAAGGGAAAAAAAATAATCCAACTTCCACATTGTAATTTTGTACTATTTATCCGTTACTGTTTTGCAACACGTAGCATTTGATTTCAATCCTATCTACTATATTAATGGCTATTTAATAAGACTTTAATATGCAAACACAAAAAAAAAAATTGTTACTGGAAACCTGAGCCAGGAAATAGTGCAAGTTAGAGGAATCATAGCAATCTAACGCTCTGCAGGAGAATGGCACAAACAAGGTAAACTTTACGTATGGAAAGTCCACTCTGCCATGTCTTTTACTCACCGTTTGATGACTTCGGTCACAGTAGCGCAGTCCAAAGTAATCTATCTCCACTAGGTTTAAGTGACGAAATACGTAGCCCAGGACAACCGACCCTTTTGTTGACTTCTGTGGGAAAGAATTTACAGAGGCTTTTCACAAAGATGCTCTCTCTTTGTCAGCTGTGAGCACTGGCATTCATGCATTCAGTTACCTTTGTCTTAAAAACAGGCGGCACTTCCCCACTCCTTTAACAAAAATTTCAGCTGTATGTACAGAGGAAAGTATTTTGTCCTCATACATGTTGAATCAGTCATTCTGTAAATACTATCAGGTAGCTGGCAGGTCAATAGTTACAAAATACAAAACAAAGCAAAAAAAAAGCACAAGTATACTTGCATAAGCACAAGGCTGGTGAACCTAGGATTTTTCTACAAAATTTCTTGTTCTCTGATCAAAATTCTAATCCCCATGACATATGCTAATTCTAAAAATCATACTCTTCCTTCCAAACTCTTGACAACGAATATCAGGAGGCAAAACTTTGCCCTTAAGATCAAAATTATACACCATCGCTGGCTCTCTTCCTACTCTTTGTTAGGAGGGCTGGGTTTTAATTACTTTCTTTTAAACTATTTTTGATAGTAGAAGAGGGAGTAATCCAAAACCCTGAATCAAAATAATCCCATTGTTTTCCTGAATAGTACTTCACTGTCCACATCAATATTTACAAACAATGCCGCGGACAATAATTCAATCAACATTGTACTGTTGAGAGTGAATTGTAACAAGCTCACTTCCACCTGAATGCCTCTTATTTGTCAGTTCGCCAAGAGCAGGCAACAAAAAAGGACTAGGAAGACTGAGAATTATACACGGAATGTTCCCGCCTCAGAATCAGTTACAGCTTTTGATTATAACAGCCCTAAATTCCACAAGAAAATATGGACAGAACTCATAATTAGGTTTTGGTTTACTGCTTCATATTGTATAAACTGCTAAATTGCAGTAAAAGCACCAGACAGAAAAGAAACAGGAAGAGGAAGCTCCGGGATAGTTTGTGCTATTTCACTTTTTAGCCTGCAAAAAATAATTTAAAAATTAAAATGGAAAATAATACTGATTTTAAAATTATTTAATTTAATTTTGCTACTGAAGTATCAATCACATAACAACAGCAAAGATGCATCCATTATCTTTTGGCAGGTGCATCTGGTCTGGATTTGTACCTAGTCACACAGGCAGGGCCAATACAACAATTTCAGATGGCTGCTCACACTCTAAGCAAGCCATGACAAGGTAAACAAGGTAAATCTCTGATAGGCTGGGAGCTGTGTATCCACACTATTCATCTGACTTACTATATATTTCCTGAAACCAAGAGATGTTCTTGGAAGGTTCTCAGTGTGTAACAGATGAAAGCCATTATACAGGCTTTTTTACACCCAGCAACAGTAATTAAATATTCCCACAGCACATACAGGGAGACTTAATGATCAGCCACAGAACACAGAACTATCTGGGCGACAACAGGATTAAACAGAAATACATGAAATCTCATTTTAGCATTGTGGATTTGCTCTGCAGAGCAATACAGTCATCTTATATTCAGATTCCTCAATAAGAATCTGAACCTGGGACTGTAAGAACAATGCAAGGCAAGAACCAGCCTCTCAGCTATAGAGTGACTACCAGGAGCACTACGGCAAAAAAAACAGAAACACAACACATCTTAAAAACAAATTTTAAAAATACAGGTTAAATTACTGGACAGCAGGCATTCAAGACTGAAGCAGTAATTGTCCTGCTCGTTTTCTTTAAACCAGTTTTAATTCAAAGAGGCAGAAAAGATGTCGCGCTAAAAAGCACACAGTTATCATTCATACGTCATACAAGGCAAATCACCTTCGCCACTGGCACTGTTTCTGTTATCATTTAAACAGTATAACCAAGTCTTGAGAACCTAGGACTGGACAGGTGAAACAGACGCAGGAAAAGCTCAGAACAAACAAGGAGCCCCGACTCCAAACCCTTGCAGAAGGGCTGCCTGCACCATGGCTTACAGGGGACATGGAGTGGTGCCCACCAATGGCACCCTTAGTTTCTCTGATCACAAAGCTCAAATCCATTTGCTTTCAATGAGCTTTCTACTCCTTGGCTGACCTGTAATGTTATCCATAGCATCAGTTAGCTTTATTAGCAGAACTATGCAATAGGAATCCATTGGCAAAGATCTTCCATTCAGGCATCTTAATATGATAACACACACTCCTTTGAGTAATCAAAGATCCTAAAGTAAAAAAGAAGCTGAAGTCTTACAGCAGTTTACAGGATTCAGCTAGCCTTCTTGGCTGGAAGCGTCTTCTTCAGTCAGCTGAGGACTGCAATGGGTTCTACATAAACAGTCTTTGGGACAACTTTCCTACTACAGAGGCTACAGCTAGCGTGTTATCCCTAAGAAACATGCATGTTTCACACCTGGTTTGGCTGAAATTAAAGTCTTTCTTCTTTCAGAGACAAATGGTAACAGCGCGCATAAAGTTTTCTAATTGCTTTGTACTTACATTGCTAGGCTGAGAGAAAGCGTAAATGCCTGTTTATTGATTCTCTTTACACAGCTTTAGCATCAACTTATTCTCTTTCCATTGTTGCAGGTCCTATGGAAACAGGTGGTCCAGCTGCGGAGAAATGTTGGACAAAACCATCCAATTTACAATGGCTGAGGGTTCTCCAACTCCACAGCAGCAAGATGCTCAGCACTGGTTATCCTCAGCCAAAAGACACTCTGTGCACAGTAAAAATTACATTTGCTCTTTAAGCAGAGCTATGAAAGCAGTTTTGCTGATGAATACCTAAGTGGCTACTTCTCAGTCCTGAAACACGTATTTACTGCATTTCAGGAAAGTTTTGCAAACCAAGAAAAGCCATCTTATTTCCCCTGACAAATCACAGCAAAATTCAGCAAAACTGCAAACTGAAACTGTCAAGGATGTTAAGAGGATTACATTCACATCATATGGCATTGCAAAAATTACATAATCTGCCTTGCATTAAGCTCAGACTTGCCAGAGGCTTCCATTCTTAGGGGTAAACCCAAGCGTATTTGAAAATATCACCATCAATGCTTTCAAGAGAGAACCAAGGTTCAAATGAGTCATATCATCTTGCTTTACATGTTAGCACCACGGCTTCATAAAACAGAAGGGCAGGTTTCTACTGGCTATAGAAAGCAACAGCCAGAACACTCAGGCGAACCTGTTTTAATTCTATTTTTTTAATCAGAAAGAAATTGTTCTTTTAAAAATGGTACACACAGTGCTCTGTTTTAACATATTCACATTACTGTATATTTAGTCACCAGGAATTCTTATCTTCCACACTGTACAATGCTTTTCAGCTCCAGTGAGGTTTTTAAGCTAGATATTTTTTAATTTTCTCTTTCCTTTTAGACAGCAGAGCAGGGCAAATCAGCATAATCAATGTTAAATGAATATAAAGACAAAGCAAGACATGCATCAATGTCTGCCTCAGTAGGATGCCAGTCCCTCTCTAGAAAGAAGTGTAGGTAGTGAAGCCCCTTTCTATTAAAAACAGAACAAAAAACAGAGAGCCTTTTTTAGTTCAATTACGCATCATGAAACCTTTCTAAAGTAATTCAATGCACAGACTCTACCTCTTACAACCTCATAAATGCCAAGGAAGATGCAGATGAATTTGAGCCTTCACTCAGAATACAGTTTAAAACTTTGGTTGAATATAACCACTGCCTTTTGAGATGCCTCCCCCCACCACGACCACTGCTAGGGTCTATTAGAAAGGTCACACCTGATGCTGAATTAGTTATTCTGCTTATATTCAGGCAAGTGACAACAATGCAGACCAAGAGCAGAAGGTTTCTAATGCTGAGTAAGCGAGTTTCTACTACAGTATGGAAAAACAAGGAGGATGCTATGAGGTATGACACACAATTGGGCTGAGACATTCAGACACGCCTCTGTGATACCCCCACATTTCCCTGCCAAGTACAGGTCTGTGTGGGTTATGCTGCTAACAAGCTCTCCAAGTGGCACGCGCGTTTGATCTGCTACCTACACGCCTGACAGCAGCTACTGCCCATGTGGTACACAGGGTGCTCCGAATCTGCTGGCAACCGTGCGCAGGCACCAGCACTTTCCCAACAGGGCACAGGGAAGAGCAGAGAGCAAGCACGGCTCTTGACACGTGTCAGCACTACCCCACGTGCATCAACCAGACAGGCAGCACTAGTACAGAGACATACTCCAGACAGAAAACTTTATGCAGCATTTTCAGAGATTGAACTGCAGTATTTTGTCCTAAGTAAAGCCTACCAAGGAGAGATTGAATTTATGCACAAAAGCAGCGCACAGTCATGAAACTGAGGTTGAGCAGAGCCACCAGTTCGTCATATTCCCGGTAGAGATGTAACAGAATCGGGCGTGTCCAGACACCGCCTTCTCACTGTTCTCTTGCCAATTCCCCCCACCTTAACTCAAGCTCAGAAAAATCTAGACACCACTACAGATTTCCATCACCTTCCATCTATAAAAGCAGCAGGGCACAAGGCTCTAAAATCAAAGTTCTCCCCATCATAGTACTAACTAATAGTCTGAACCAACTTCTTGTAAAAAGAGCATAACTAGAGGAGTTTAAACTGATGACAAAGGAAACGTTAGGAATGTTATAAGTCAGAATTTAGTACTTAAAATGCCTTCCTTTTGCACTCAGGCAGAAATCACGAAGACTTAGAGGTGGAACAGAACCAAACATACCAGAATTAGACAATTAAAACAAACAAAAAAATGCATCTTTGTATTTATTCTACAATTTATACTTTGTATGTACATTGATAAAACCAACCTAAGAAATACAGCTCCAGTAAAACATGAAACAAAGGAAATAGGGTAAAAGAAATAAGGCAAAACAATTGTAAAGGTGATGAAATTGAAAATGCTTCAGAACAAATGAATTTCAATTCAAGACAAAAATAATCAGCATCAAAAATAGGTTTTTAGAATTGGAATGAATTTATATGAGGAAGGTTTCAAGGGAGACTTCAATTCATAGAAAAAGATTTTGCAGAAACCATGTCAAGAAAGTTAACTAGAAAACACAAGATGCTTCCTTTATCTGGAATGAATGTGCCAAGAGTAAGTACATTATCTTTCCTCTGCCAGGAGAAAACTGCTGAAGCACTTACGATAGCAACTCAGGCTGGGTGTGAACCAGAGCTGTCCTCTTGAGGTGGGGCAAGTCAGAAAGGAGAGGGTCAGGATGCACTGCTCTCTGCTCTGCAGAAACGACCAAAGCCCACCACCTCCATTCTTGGGTTTCACATGTTCCCTGGGTTTGGAGCAAGAGTGGTTTTCCTGTGATCTGGGGAAGAATTGCAGAGCCCTAATGCTTTCCCATCCAGTGGGATTTGCCCAGGAGGGGCTGTGGCACGGTGCAGGAGGGTGAGGTTGGGATGAAACAGCCAGGGTGGGCTCCCTGCCAGGTGGTGTTCCGGGGTGGGCAGCATGCCCCCTGCTCCCTCTAGCCCCAGGCCAGCATACTCCTGCGAGCAGCCTGCCCACAAAGAGGCTTCTTGCAGAGCAGCAGATATGTGGGCTTCCCCCTTCCCACCCTACCTGCTGCCCAGCAGCCCAGGGCTGGGATGCAAGCTCTCGTTTTCCACCATGCACCCATGAGAGCCCTACTTGACTGCAGAGCTGCTCACAGTTTCCCAGAGAAAAGGGCTCCCTCCTGACTTGCAGCTTCCCAGCCTTTGGTGGGTCCAAAGGGATGAGTCTTCCATATTCATGGCGAATTATTTAAAATAAATCTGTGACAGTGCATGAGAAGTGCACGCATTATAAATTCGCATGTGCTTTTCTCCTGCCTTGCCAGGTGCTTGTGATCTATTTATAGAGCATCCCTAATCAGTCTATGTAATGAAGATTCAAAAAGCTTTTCCAAAATGTTTTATTATTTTAATTACTTAAAAGTAATTTAAAAACCCCTCCCAGTTTGATGGAGTTTATCTTCTCATTTTGACTGACACTAGAAAATTGCTTACTTCTGCCATGTTGACAGAAGGTAAAAGGATATATTTGTTATCCTAAGAAACGTACATACTTTTTCTGCCCAGCTTTGGTAGCTTGATTACCACAGTGCTTCCTGTAAAACTGATCTGATTCTTCTGGAAACTTAATTAGCATTAAATTTTCTCATAATAGCCATCTGGAATTTTGTTTGAAAAAAATTAAAGATTGATATTTTAAAAAATGCCTTTCATTTTTAAAAGACATTCCTCTATGAGGAATGAAAGCATGGCAGCAATGGAAGATACACTGCAAGTATTTTTGTTCTAGAAGCAGTTTTCTAATTATGCTTATTAGCAACACCCCTACACAAAAAAAACGAAACAAACAAAAAAACCCAGTCAACATGTTTGCACCAGGACAGGAATAAGTTATCCATTATCGGGCTGTAATTGGTGCTAATGGGGAACCCTATACACCTGCATTCTCCCCTGCCCCTTCTAGAGTTTCTGGCTGCCCTGAAGAGCTGCTATCCAGTGCCACACACTGCGTGGGGTCATATTACCATTTTACTGGTACTGAGCTGCATTCAACTTTAACAACCTTGATGGAAAAACACAAAAAAGCCCCTTCATGGGAAAAGGTGGTTTCGAACAGATCCACAGCAGCAGAGGGGGATAAAAGGGACTTATCTGTCACAGCTCCGAGCTGCTCTTCACCTTCTGACTAGTTCTGCCTGCCCCTCCCTCACTCACCACATTCACAGCAAGGGTGCCTCATTCAGCTGTCAATCAATTCCTGAATCATTCAGCTGTCAATCAATTCCCGAATCATTCAGCTGTCAATCAATTCCTGAACCACTGCAGATTTCAGCCCTGCATATTCAGATAAACCAGAATCCAAGACAGGTTTTTGTTAAGAATTATACCCCTGCACATAAACGAACACAATAGGCAAGTGTTAAGTTCAAATAACAACACACGAAATAAAAATTTTAAGCATTAAAGCAACCTGCAAGCTGCCATTTCAGCCTCTTACACGTACTGTGTCATTGTTACCATCAGTTGTCCCGCCCACCCTCAACTCACACAGGACTATCATCGTCTTCTCCTTGCCATAATTCCTTATCCCTGGCTGCCAGTCCTGAGCTCCTTAATTAGATCTACCATGCCAGGTTTTATTTTCCCTGTTTTCCCTAATCCCTTCCCAGTTCCCTGACCTTTCCCACCACCTGTCTCTTTCCAGACAGCACCCTCGATGCTCATACTCCTTGTCACATATATTGCTGCTTCCCTCAGCCTGTCGTCTCCACTGGTTCCTGTACATTCCCTGAACTCCCTGCAAACTGAACTACAGGCTGTTCCTCCCTCCTCTGCTTCTGACCCTTCTCCAATGTATTTCTTCACTCCCTCCCACCAGATTGGACCTTGTCAATTGTCACATGAATCAAGCCTGGAAATTTCTCCACAGTTTTGTATCGTGGGACAGGTAATGCAGAAACACATCTGACAGCTCCAGATGCAAGAAAATTGTTTTCAGTTCGGTTACCCAAACCCAAGCACCAGAAACGCCAGCTACACAGATGACACGGTAGCCCTCAGGACCTGACACGAACAGTAAGAAAGAGCATCCTTATAGGATTTAACTGATAAAGTTTGAGAAATCTCTCCTCAGATATTTCAGCCCCACAAATGGGCTTACTGCAGGCATATCTTTAAAAGAACAGAGAACACTACATCTCCAGCATGGTGACCATAGTGATAGCAATTACAAAGTCTCTGCTTCAAAAGCTTCTCAGACAAAAGTTGTCTGGGTTCGTTTTTCTTTGATAACTGATTTTTTTTTCCCTTGCTTCACTCTTGGAAATAACTAAACCAATTTTAACAAAATGTTGTTAAATAACAAAATTCATCAGAGTTCAAAACTCAATGACTGGCAAACCTACAAACAGACCAAGCAACTTCAGTATTGGTAACAACCCTCTCTCTATCACCTGCCATTCAGGAAGATCCCACAAGCTTTTGAGATTTAGTTTATAGCTGTTTCCTTAGATATTTTATTAAAAAGTCAGTATTATTTTGAACAAGTTCTTGAGCGTGGAACTGTAGTGATAATTTCCTTCCATCTTTCTTCCTTTGAAAAAGCAACAAACAAAACATTCTGTGTGGTTTTCAGAGAAACAGTGGCATATTTTAGCCAGTTCTTCTTTTCCCTGTGACCTCCATTCCCTTCGCCTTTTAGTAATTAAACCTTTCAAGCGGTAACATGATTTAATCCCAGTGACTCAGACAAGGACACTGCTTTCTCACTGCATAGTCTTCACCTCTTCCCCAAAATGGTTAGTATATTTTGAAGTGCCTTTATATATATATGCTGTTTCCCATAGTATAAGAAAACCATTTTACATGCACACGTACAAGGAACAGTAAGTCACTATTCAACCAGCCAACATGCAGTCGCCATTTGACCATCAATACTAAATATTGTTGAAAGTTTATAGCATGTAACATTATACACAGCCTTCTGAAAAAAATCTTTTTATTGACCTGTAAAAATTTCATATATACCACAGTTTTGATTATGCATTAAAAAACCAGTATTTCATAGGCACTGTGTATCTTTTAAGATCATTCAGTACAATTTTTCTAAAACTGTATGCACAACTGTATGTACAACCTGTCACTTGTAAACTCATCAATAAAAATACCACAATCCCTTTAATTTTAACAAATATTTAACACATCAAGGTTTTGGGGGAAAGGTGTTATTAACAGGAGGACACAAACCAAAGAACTGTGACATGTTGGCTTTGAAGTCTATTCCTACAGAATGCTTTTGTTCCTTGATATGAACCTACAAGAAACTAAACATCTTATAAATGGCATAATAAGGTATGTACTTTATATGTGTATATATAAGACATACACTGGTAAGATATATCAGTGTCTGGTGACTGCCTCCTTGTGCTAATGAAAAAATTCCACATACCGAAGAAACAAAAATAAAACAAAAACCTTACTTAATCAGCACTTCTGTAATACATCTCCATAAAGAAGAATATAAAGAGACTATATGTATATATGTGCAACACTGGATTTATTTCTACACACCCCAACAACAGGCACATCAGGGATAAGCACATCATAAAGACCTATACACAAACAGGGGACACAGAATTTTGCAGAACTAGACCCTTCTTTCTCTACATTTAGTACAAAACTAACCAATATGTCTGTTAACAAAATAAGTGTTCAGAGACATGGGCAGTTAACCCCTCAATGCTCACAGTCTAAATGTTGTGACCCTAATGAAAAATGCATCCTTGCAGCATCTTCAGTATCAGACTGAAGAGGTTAATTCATAAAATCCTCAGCCTTTGCTCGGGGGGGGCTACCTGCTGTACTCCATGAGTCTGCTCACACATCTCATGCAAGAAGGAAAACAGCTTTTAAAACAGCTTTCTGAATACATACATGAAATCACATATTTCACATTAGAAAAAAGTGCCAATTAACACCAGAAGACAAAAGTCTGTTTAGAATCCACCAGTGATGTGAAAATAAATCATTAAGCTTTTTCAGAGGGAATTTTCATAGTTGAGTAAAAACCTGATCCTGTTTAAATCAGTATGAATTTTGTTACTGAGTTTTGAGGCAGAGGACTTTAGATTAACGTTACAAATAAGATTTCTAGCCTTCAGCCTAAATTCTGCATAAGGACCACAACTGCTCACAGTGGAGCTTCTAGAGTCACGAGATGATTCATCACCTTTATTGATTGAACACAATCATTAAAGATCTCTCAGCTCCAGCCCAGTAGACAGTAACAGAGTAAAAACTGATGACTGTAATCAAAGGAACAGTCAGCGACAGAGTGAAATATTACTAAGCATCCTCCCTTGTAAAATAAAGATTTTTAATATTTGTGTCATTTTTTGCTGGTGATACAAACAGCTTTACTCACAAAACTTCATTGCCGACAACCACCACATCAGGACTGTTAAATGAGACATCGAAAATCAGAACTTTAATATATATATATGTATCAATGTACATAGTTAGCAGGTATACCTAAAATTATTTTAAAATAACTGTACTGGTTTAAAAGTTGAAGAGGCTGTTTAGTTATTCAAAGTCCCCAAAATACGGGTGCTTTCCAGCCCAGGTGAGATCTGAAACTTATCCCATGCAGCTAATAAAAGGAGGACAGATAGTAAGACTGCAAGCAGACTGTCTCCTCCAAAAGGTACTGTTCTGCATGAGCCAAAATCTCACAGGTAGGTTTCAGTAAGAGTTTTGCACCACAGAAGACTAAAACAAATATTTTATTTCCTAACAGGTGTTAACACCACACCACAATAAAGATTCACCCCAGCATCATTTCTCCTAGGCTCTGCTCCCAAGCCACCGTGAGGTACCACAATGCCTCAGCCAGAAAAAAGGACCAAGGTACGTATTCATCCGCCCTGTAAACTCTCTTACGATTTCACACAACACAAATACCCACAAAACAAATGTCCCCAAGGACAGTTTCACTCAACTTACCAGTCATAACAAATCTAGATGCCACTCAGACGCTGAAGGTGCCACACATCCTCTACCCTGTGCTGAATAAATGATGGACACCAGCCTACACAGCAGATCCTACTCTGCTGAACTGGTCTTATGAGCATAACTCATCCGGCATCCGGTTTCTCTGAAAATACACCAGCTAGCACTGATCTCTCAGTTAAACTGTACAAATCTCACAAATCTTTACTCAGCATAGCCCGCTGATGTCTATCAGAAACATGCTGGGAATTTTAGGCTATAGGTGTCTCCAACCAGTACTAAATGAACAAGTCCTCCAAACCATACCAGTTACACTGTGACAGCGATTAGTTATCCCAGCCACAGCACAGACCTCCAAGGCATGGGGAGTAACCAGTTACGTAAAACACATGAGATTTAAATGGAAACCTGGCCAACTCCTAGACATAGTTATGCTATTAAAAAATGAGATTTACGTCTAGCTTGGGTCTGGGATGAATACACCAATATGCCAGTGATGTGCATGTCACTCATGTAGTTATTAAGGAGGAGATCACTACCTAACGTCAGTGGATTCAACACTTCTAAAGCCAAGCCTAGACCTGCTGCCATGCCACACCCCACAAAAGTCAGCAATTGCTCTCTTTCACAGGTGAGTGGACAGCACTATCCCAGCATCTTCCCTGTATTCTAATCTAAATTAAAAAAAAAAACCAAAACAACCTCAAGATCATCCAAGGTTAACTGACAAAATATAGAAAATACCCAAGCCGCACACTGAAGGTTTGCCTTGTCTTAGGCACACTCAGACATTCTCCCAGAATGAAGAGGTTCTCACTTTTTTCACATTCAAACTGCTCACATATATGCATTTTAGAGTTGTATGAAGGCTCTTAGAAACTCAGCTATTACCTGGCTGTCACTCCCTGCCATGAAAGCAAAAACATCTCCTGGGAACACTGTGAAGTAAGGCAGCACTGACACCATGCTTTGAAGACATTACCAAAGCCTGAAATAAACCACTGACATTTCTTCAAGAAAGGGAATTGATGGATTTGAGGATGTCACATTTTGGCACAGAAGCAGCACAGGAGGATAATCAAGTGCAGACAATGGAAAGCAAGTAAAACAAAAGGGAGGATCACCTCCACTTACACAGCTGCACTGGGAATGGTCCACCCAGACTGCTGTACTCAAAATCGAGGTACGCATTTTGCTCAACTCCGAGTTGCTGGTTTTGATAACTTTGTATTTTTGAAGCAGATACAATATTTTACTCCACTGTCTTGCTAGAAGGAGGGAACTCACCTCTTGTCCTGTTCAGGGTTGCAATAACCCAAACAACACTAGTGCTGTCAGCTTAGGCAGGGCAGCAATTACCACTTAGGCCAAATGATTTGTTTAACAACACAGTTTGGAGGTGAAAGGGGCAGTTTCTCATCCCTATATACCTGAGGTAATGCTTTAATATATGCCCTCTGCATCACTCTGATTTAGTCTGTCATTACAGGATTAAATCTTGGTTTTAAAAAACCCAACAATTAGCAAGAACAAAAACACTGCATGTTCTTACTGAAACTAGAGTACACTTATCACTCAAAGTTCTAGGCAAGAGTATCTTAATATTCAAAGACTTACATGTTTGCACATTTGTATCAATTTCCTTTTGCCTACATGTATTTTTAGTATAATTATTAAAGCTCCTCCTGATCTGATAAGAAAGCCTTCTCTGGACTTCTTCCCTTGGTACCTTAATAAGAAAAAAATTTTCCCGATTTTTACCTCCACATTTACAAGCATGATCATTCATCCCTTCTGCAATAACAAACAAAATGCTACTCACCAAAATGCTTGTATATTGACTGACCCCTTCTTATCTTTTGGCATAAATCCGCTTCAGTCAGAGCTGAGCTATGTGAGAGGAGAATTCAGCCTTTTCTTCCTAGATGTAATATTGTCAGACAATACCAAGATCCAAGAAGCTAAAATAAGTTAGTTACCCAAATTATACTAAGGAATTCTACACTTCAAATACACAGCCGTAAACCTTACATTCATTACGCAACTTCTAACCTTCAGGTTAGAAGCAAAATATATATACATATATATACTCCCAGCCACGAAATCCAGTTTCAGATTCATTCCTAAATGATCATAAATGCATTGCCATGAATTAACTTAACATTGGCAAAAGAAAAATCCTCATCTGCTTAATTTTACTAGTGCAACAAGTCCTCAGAGAGTCAAGACTTTCCACTGCCTTCAGCTGACATATATTAGGAGAGCTTCAGTTAGGTCCACAGGGCACTTCACTACACCTGAAAACACCCTACGTTCAAACAACTGTTACAAAGCAGTTGGCTGTGCTGTTCCAGGTGACAAATCTAAAGGAAATATTTGAATAGTTTAAATGCACAGCTGTTGAAAAGTCAAAAAAATTGCTGATATACCAAATAGCAGAATATTGTAAGCCTTACCATGTTCTTCTATAGAATGCTTGCTCTCAGATCTGTCGTGAAAGAGAAAAGGCATATAACTCCATTGTCAAAACCAAGTGGCATAACTAGGCTTCAAAATATTTCACTGTTTGACAAGCCAACTGGTGACATAGCCATTTTGACAGTAGACACTCAAGTCGTTGTGTCCTAACACTGGATTCACCACACAAACAACATTTGTATAAAAACCCCTGTGTTTCCCAGAAGCATGTAAATAAATAACATTTACCAAATTAAGCATTAATTTAAGACCTAACAAACACAGACTGGAAAGTCTAAGATTTCTGTTTCATGGAACAGGCTATTCTGCTGCCAAATTCTTCTGGTGTTTTATTTGAGACACAGATGCCTCATTAAACATAACAAGCAGAGTAGATTGCCACTAGAAGTATGAAGACGACAAATATTTCCCTCCAAGTAATTTTATAGTTATTGTAATACCTATTTTTGCCTGTCTTCACAAGCTGGACCTGAAATAGCTAAGATTGGCTGCAGTCAACATGGCATACTCACACTTCTATCACTCTGGAAGAGCTCCAGGCTCATTAGGATCAGAAGTTACCTATCAAAAGTCTTTGTAATTTATTATCATGATAATCTAGACAGAGGTAAAATTGGCTTTTTTGCACATGACACATGGGTGGGAAAGCGAAAATTGATGCCTATTCCCCACTCTGTACTGGCTGCCTGAGTTACACCACATTGATTACTCTTCTGTAAAAAAGGGTTGCGACTCTGACCTCTACACCATACAAAACCGAGTAATTACAAAGAAAACAATGATTAAAGCCACATAGGTAAACAGGATGCAACGAGACACATTTTGCTCATTGTAGGCTATTCTGATATACTAAACCAATGAAGCTTCACTGCTGAGAAGCGATTCTCAAGAACAGAAAACACAGTACACCTCACCAGTTTGAGCTTCAGTGAAATACCCAGTAACTTTCACCACGTGAGATGTTACTATCTAAACTGGACAAAGTATAGTTTAGTAGAGGAACTGTAAAACATTACCATTACAAGTTCCTTTAAGACTGAAGGTGGAACATACACCACTTAGCCTTTTCTGCAGTTCTGCAGTTAATACAAATGCCAGTCTGAAATTAAGAAGCACAAAGGAAGGGGATAGACACATCTCACAGAAAGAAACTACCTAGAGGACAGGACAAAGTAAGATGAATTTCAACCAGACAAAATTGCAAAGATATGCTCTTACAGACCAAAACCATAAATTTCTCTTACAACTGGAATGTCACTGAGCAGAAATTAATGGGGTATAGAGGACAAAGGTGTATTTATCAAACACAGCACCACTAGTGCTTGCCATGAACATCCCAAGTCAGCAGTTTAGAGGATGGTCTAGTGCAGTTTCAGCAAAGGGACAACTCACCACCTTTTTGATATTTGGCTGAAGGTCAGAGGGCCATCACGTGTTCTGGTACCCCAGTCATACAGATCACCACACCAATGGAAACCCAGCACATCTTCTGAGTTTTCCACTTAATTTGAAGTTTCTTTTACACGCTAGTGTTAATGTAAAAGCAAGGAACGTTTGCAGTCTTACGGTCATAAATTGAACAAAGATCCCTGCTAAGTTAGAGACAAAAGGAAATGACAGCGCGTTCGCCCAAGTCCCATACAGAGGACCACAAAGGAAGCTAGGGGGCTGCAGCACATGAACACGTAAGTGCATCGGAGAACCTTTTTGTTTACACTGCAGAGAAGCAGTCAAGGGAGGATAAGGTAGCTGCAGTTACGACAAGACAGAGCCACACTCTCATCAAGGATGCACAGCAACAAGCGGTAATAATCACAAGATGCAGGAAGGGAAATTCCTTACTGGAAAGTAAGTGCGTGCAGGAACACGTTGCCACATGTTACTGCCATTAGTCAAAGCTCATCTGGGAAAGGTCCAGAGCATCTGTTCTGACTTGGAAGGCAGCTAGACTACATGACCTTCAGAGGTTCCTTCCAACTTCAATAATCCTATCACCTAACTTAACAGCCATACATTAGACAATCTACAGAACAGACTAATGCTGCATCACTTCACGTGCATTCGGCTGAAATTAGACTTGAACATAAACTCATGGAAATACTAGTCCGGGGTAAGGATGCCCCTGTCCCTGGCTTTAAGGGATATTGTAAGAAACCTCTCCCTCACACAGAAAATATTAAAAGAATTGTATGTAATCTGTATCACTATAAGCACTGGAATAAAAAACAGCATTGGAAAGTGGTCTGCAAAACTCACCGCTCTTAACAGAGCCTGTACAGACATGTAGCCAATAGGCATTATCAGTACTTTTTTTACTGAAAAGTTTAAAAGCTGTACACTTTCATTCTGAGACAATAAAAAGTTGTTTAGCTAACTCACTTTAACTTTGAATAAATATTTTAAATGTCTAAATACAAAAACTGGAAAACATTTTTATTAAAGTGTGACAGCATATGATTAATAAACAGTGCACACATTCATAAAGACTACCCGTTCAGAAATATTTTATGTTCATTTTTATATTGCTTACATTTATATAAAAGGAAAACAGGAGTTCACAAGTTATCCAAACCTCTTAGATATTAACCACAACTCTTAACCACAGTGAAAAATTCTAGCGTTAACCAGCAAGTCTGCTAACTTTAAAAGCAAACACGCCAGAAAACAGGTTATACATGAAGTAGATCATACCATTAATCTGCTTACCTTTAACACAATTTCCAGAAATGTTACCACTGAGGAGTTTCTAAGAGAATACTTAGAAAAATCTAGGCCAGTAGTACTCATCTGAGTTCCTCCAAGTAATAATTAACAGAAGTCTCTTAGTTCAAGCAGCCTACTTTCAATAAATTACCATGCTGTTAACAGATCCACTTCGAAACAATGGCGAAAACATCTCCATGGCCCACACAGAAGCCATTTCAAGCACAGCATGATCTGATAGCTTAGCATTAATCATAACATAGATGACTGAATTTGCAATCCTTAGATTTACTTTTGTCTTTCATGTTTTTATTCAACCGATTTAGCTATACATACTACTATGAACTATTACTGTTGAAAAGACAAAAGTGTTTGGCCAGCTTAAACAGGGCTAGCTATAATCACCTCTATTGTAACAGAACAATGCTTTGCCTTTCCTCTGGGAAAGGCAACAGAACACTGAATTTGCTTACATTTACTAACCTGACGAGGAAAGCAAACCGGTCCCAGCAGAAACCGGGTATCAATCTTCCACCCTTCAGTAATAACTGATTAGGAACTGGCAAAAACAAAAAGAGAGCCATGCCATTACATACAGAAGGTACATCAGAACTTAGCACCGAAGCGTAGCAGTTAATGGTGTAATTTACACCATCTAAGTCATAGAGCCAAATCTGCCACATTTTGGAAAGGTTTTGTTGACAAAGAACATCATCTCTGTTCTTAAAAGACACAGACAGCTTGCTTACTACAGCTTTCTCTCTCAAGCATGTCACAGGCAACTGTGTGGATACATTAAATTTCCTTCTTAAAGCTAAGATTATTCTTCATTCCTCTTTTATATATGAAAATGAGAAACACAGCATCTGAAAAATAAGCTGAATATCAAATTCCAAGTACCTTCATCTGAATTTTTTTTTTTTGCCTCTAAGGGTGAAACAAGTGCAATCTGCCCACAAAACTCAGGCAGACCATATAGCATCCTTGCACTTCAAAAAAAAAAAAAAAAAAAAAAAAAAAAAAAAAAAAAAAAAAAAAAAAAAAAAAAAAAAAAAAAAAAAAAAATCAACACTTGTGAGTAATTCCATTATTTTTACATTTTTAAAGCTGAATCTGTTAAAAGATGATTGTTCTCAAGGCAGGGCATGTTTCCTAGTGGTACAAGCAAGGTAATTTTGCTGGTTCCACTTCTAATGTGCTAGGAACCATCACAACTGTGTAAGTTTAACATTTAAAAGGAAAGCTTCTTTCAAGCCAATGTACTCCTTAGAACTTTATACTTACATTTCTTTCAGGGATCACTTCTAATACTTCTTTATTTACTATTTTATACTGAAAAATAGAAGAAAACATTCTGAACGAATGTAATTTCATGACCCAAAAGATCAGTTTCGCAGGGTGAAATACTCTTTCGTAACTTCTGCTATAGAGGCAGCTAGCTAACTGATGCCTTCATCAGGTTAGACCTGTACTCTGGTTTAAATAGGTGCAATCAATTCATATGCAAGACACTTATGTTAATAATATACAAGAAAAGATATTTATCTTACTGGTCCTTCATTTTCATATCTTTACCAAGCAGTTAGAAGGAAAATAAACTAAGTCAAAATTTCAGCCCAAATCTGAGTTACTGCAGTCCCAGGCACTGTTCTGGAAAGGAATATTGAGATAATTGGACTCCACACAGATATACCAGCAAATCTTGATTTAAAGCGGTTGCATTAGGCATTGGTCCAACTCCTCTATAAAAGAGGAGAAAGAACTGAATCAGGTCTCAATACACAAATTATGCTGTGGATGAGAAGTTCATCTATTAGCTGAAATCACACCATTTTCCATAGGCAGGTTCCACAAAAGGAGCGCATTTTAAATATGAGAATTTATTTCCAAATGTTTTAAATGACTTGGTTTAACAATATAGAAAACTGGCATTAACGAGGACTATTAACATTGTTGGCTCATTCATCGCGCGTACGATAACACACCTAATTATCCAGGTGCTACTGCCTCATTCAGATTCTTCTCATTTCAAATTCTCTGAAATCCAGCCCACAAGGTCTACAAGACAGACACATCTCTATGGCATCTCACGATGCATGAGTCCTCCATGTCCTCCATCCAATCACATGATACTGGCAGGCCACAGAGCTACCTTGAGGCTGCAGAATATGCAGCAAACCCGATGCAAGCTTGAGTGGCCATGGTGAAGCACCAGCACCTGCCAGCTGCCCCTGGCATGGGAAGCTGTGGAGCTCTTAACATGTGGGATGCCAGCACACTAGCAGAGGATTTTGTTACAAGCAGGGAATGAGCAATTCTCATGACTAGCACATAAAATTTGGCAAGTTGACCAGCCAGTACCTGCATCTTCCATCCAGAAGGACAGCTGAACCAATCCTAGGCCATTTTATCTCTTTGAAATAAAAAGATACAACAGGAGGTTCCAGGACCCAGTTATTTCACTTAGAAGCTTTCAGCTTCTTTGAGAAAAAGATAAACATTATATAAATTCCAATCCAGTTTAATTCCTAATTTGCTGGCCTTTAACCAGTGCAGTAAACAGAAACAAAACCTTGGCTGTGTATGAAACCGAAAGTCTCATCTGCTAACTCAGTCTCTAGGAAAATAAAGTCTCCACTCTGAGAGATGATAATACACGGTATCAGTTAAAGGAGACACAAAAAGAAAACATATAGCTCTGTAGAGCATGAAACAAGCGAGCTTCACAAGTGCATGTATCAAAAACCTCGTGGGAAGACCTGGAAATGTCTTTGTGCCTGCTACTCTCTATCCATACAGTAACAATAAAAGTAGACTTTCCCCCTGTAAATTATTAGTAACACTTTGAAGCACAACAGATCTCAACACATGCACTTTACTTTTAAGCGCACTGAAAAACGTGATTGTACTAGGAAGAAGCTTCAGCAGAAGACCACAAAGGGTACGCAGTGAAACGTGTGACTGCTGTGTTCCCACAACTACTATGACATTAAATAACTGGAAAAAACCCCACATGGCATCTACGGACAGGCTAATGAAGCAGATAGAAGACACAGTCTTTACAGCCCACCATGATACATCTCTGACTGTGAACTTACAGTAAATAAAGCTACAGTGAAGAAGTACATTTATGTGGAGCACGTAACTAGAGAAGAAAGCAAAAAAACTCTAAAAGAAAGTCCCCCTTAGCAGACCAGCTATGTCAACATTCAAGGTACTAGTAGATAAATACAAACACACCTTACAGGGTGCTGAATCTTCTCCATACATGAATTCACCACCCTCTGCTCTTCAGAGCTTTAAACTTTTATGTTGGTCACATTCCAGAACAGACTATCAGTAATTCATTGTCAGCATTCATTTCTCATATCCACTGACTGGAGCTTGTAATAAGAAACAATTACAAAGATCTTCCATGAATAATATATGTTGGCAATTTTTACCCCCCCCCCCCCT
>NW_010427581.1:6218-6754 GCF_000710305.1 Buceros rhinoceros silvestris | reverse complement strand
TTTTTGTTTTTTTTTCATGTTCATTACCGGGGTAATAGTATTATGATGCACCAAAACTAAAAACCATAAAAGAGTAGTTAGTTTACACCAAGTCTATAAAGCCATATAAAACCCTAAAAAATTAAATTATCAGAAGTGTCAAAAAGCTATTCTTTCTGCAGCCAGACTAAGGTGATACGTATTTGAAAATACAGGCTGAACTGCAGTTCATTTCTGATTCCTCTAACTCCTCCCCGCCGCAAGCACTGCAGAGGAATGAGAGAATAGGGGTTGTGATCCATTCCCAACAGCCCCTCTTTGCCGATCCCTGCTTTCCACTTTTCCCCTCCTCACCTCACAGCAGCCACCCTCAACAAAAGCCTTGCCAGGTAAACCCAGTATAATTGTGTGAATAGCTACCAGAGCAAGTCTCAGGAGTCTGATCATATGGTCTAATAGTGACGTGGTTCTGGAGGATGAGAGGGAGGAAGACTGCTTAGAGGCTTCATAATATAGCACCAGAAATTTCATATACAGCATTTACCTTCACACCATAT
>NW_010427581.1:436-6137 GCF_000710305.1 Buceros rhinoceros silvestris | reverse complement strand
CATATTTAACCACAGTCAGAAAAAAAAAAAAGGGGGGGGCATTACCCCACATGCACTCAAAATTTGGAAGCTGTTATAACTGCAACGCTGAAGAGCTCCGGCAGTTATAAGAAGTAAATCTACCATTGTCAATGTTAGACAGTTACAATATACCAAAAATACTAGTAGTTTATTAAAAAAATACTAGTAATTAAATTAAATAAAAATGGGGTGAATATAAATCCCAAAAAACAGTTTTTAGCGGAGAACTGTCTTCCAGTTCAGGCATAATTTTGAAACAGTTGATCTATGACCCGTAAGATAATATAAAATCACCCTAGTAAAATTTGTAGACATCCCAAAAACTAATAAAGTGACAAACAACAAGGCAAGCCACTTAATTGCAAAAATAACCTGACTCACTTGGTAAGACAGGCTCTTCTGAAAGCAGGCATTCAGACAACTACAAAGGTCAAGACTGTCCCTAACAAGAAAATTATGCCAATTTCATGAAGTAAGGTTCGTATTCCAAAAAGCTGCAGCTCTGAATGGGACACGGACATCACCACGAATAAGCAAATGAATGTGAGATTGCAGTGATGCAGTTATTAAGCAGAGGGAGAATATAACAGCCCTAGGAACAGAAAAGTATCTGGGTAGGAAGGTGGCAACACTTTCATATAACTGAAAAAACATAGCTAGTTGTTTGCATCCATATTTCAAGAAATGTAAAACGTCTAATTAGTTAAAAAAAAGAGGAACTCTGGAAAGCTTGTCATTTGGGGAGAGGTGTAAGAAATGAAATATTCAGTCTACCAGATAGAGATTAGAAGGGTAAGTTGGCCACTGTCTCCCAATATCAACACAAGACAGACATCTGCCATGGTTTTTTAACAACAAAAGACAGAGTAAAGTCAAAAGGGTGGAAGATAGCTACAAAAATGTACATTAAACATTAAAAAAATATTAACAGTGACAATAATAAACATACTGAACAACTAACAGCTGATACAGTAATTTTTAATTTGAAACCTTGCATTCTCCTCACTGCCTTTTTAAAATTGAGCACAAATTACTGGAGAGGCAGTACTGCATATATTTAAATTAACACCAGCTAATGAAGACAGAATGGTTTCTGGGTCAGGACTCCTATCCCTAGAATGAAGGGCGTACTTGCTGTAGTTGGTGATCACAGCTCCAGTGAAGGATGTGTGGCTGTCTAGAAATACATCAGAAGCACAGGTATTTCAAAGCCTGGACACTTGACTCACACATTCACCTTTCCAGTTTCCTCAGAATGTTGCCAGCTGCATTTATCTGTCTAACCACTTGCCAGCACATGTAACAATAAACTTCCTGACTTCTTGTTCTGTTAATGGACATGAACTACAACGAGCTGCAAAATATTCTTTGTACGAGTGCATTTCCCAGGGTATGTTTTATATCAGCAGCTATCACACTCCACATACACCATGATAAATGGTTTTCACCTTGCACTAGGATTTATCTCCCTTCACTATTTTCTTACCACTCCCTTGCACACCAGGTGCCCCCTTTTAGCCCTGCCCCTGCAACCTCTCCCACCTCCTCCCCACTGACAGCAGAACCCAGCAGACCCTCCTGAACTCTCCACTCCTACCCACTGCCCTGCTTGCAACCCATGCCCACTTCTCCCCTGCTCTCTCAGCTTCTAAATGCTTATGTGACACCTTATTTGCTCATGGTAGAGGAAGGCATGGGTATCGAATGAGTTTATGTGGGTGCAAGTACAGTGAAGAGCTGGAGTAGAACTGGGAAAGGAAAGAGGAAAGGGGATAAATAAAGGATATACACATACTCTATCAAACACACCATTAGCCAAAGCAGACCTCGATAGTTCTGTTTCTTCTAGATTTAAGTCCCATTTCACTCACATGTCCAAGGACATCCTACATCCCTATTCAGCCCTAATGCCACCTTAATGGGGGGAGCAGAAGAGTTCATTGCCAGTCAAACTCTCTAAAATCATCCTGAATAGCAATGCTAAGCATCCAGAGGCACAGCACCATCAAAGTGAATTAACAAATTACGTAACGCGAAGGGGGAGGGGTACAATTCTGAAGCTAAAGATTTTTGCAGTGGAGGAGTTAATTTCCTTTTTCTGTCCAGAAGGGGTAAAAAAGCACTATTGGCTGGGAAAACTCCACTTCCCCTAGATTAGAGCATTGGCTTTGGTGCTGCTCTGATTTTCTCATTGCATCAGGCAGCAGCAAAACCTACAGAAACGTCTGTGGGTTGCCTCGTTCCTGAGAAAGGTTAAACTAAATTTTACATGAAACATTATACCACCCATTATGCTTTTATGTCATAGCTGTATTACATGATGCTATACAAAGAATATGGATGATTACTCAGTAAACACACTAGGTCACTTCATCCCTCTCTCCCAGTTCAATACCAGATACCATTCTCTATTTTCAACAGACTACACCCCTTCACTAGTCTTTAGCACTTGTTTTGCTCATAGCAAGAAAGCAGTACTGCATTCAAATGCTGATAAATAAAAGGAGTTCTCAAACGAGCAGGAACAATGTGAAAGAGCTGGAAAAATGACTTCTATATTCCCTTGCAATTGCTATGTCAGAAGACATCCTGAGGCTCTGGATTTCATTATATGAAAGGTAAAATAATCGAACAAACATGCCAGCAGCTCAAGAAAACACTGATTTCATTTCTGGTATAAAGGAATAGTCTAATGCATTTTGTCTGAAAGAAGATTAATGCCAACTTTTAAGCATTTAGCTTTCTTGGGGTTCTTTTACCAGACAGGCTGTTCTGTCAGACCTGGCTCTGCAGGTTTAAGGAACTACAGAAGGCAGCAAAAATGAACTAAAGGCTGGGTAGTTTTACACTACGCTTGCTCCAAATTTGAAGCTGCATTGAAATTAGCGCTCTGAAAGAGGAACAAAAACCTTTTCCCTCACAGCAATGGGGGTGTTTTGCTTCCATTTCACAGAATCTTCCATAAAAAACAAAAACCCAAAAAAACCACTGTATGTTCTTCTTCCGGATGTTGCTTTTTTAAGAACATTAAGATTTACTAAATCCTTTTGATGAAATAAACATAAGCAATTTCAGAGCAGATCTTTTCAGACTTCACCCTCTGTCAGATTTTTGTATCTGCATTTCACTCACATTTAACTATGTAATATCAGACCCCACAAACTCCATGGTCAGTTATCTTTTTAAGTCAGACATAAAGTACTCCGAGCTTTTAAAATGCCATGCTTTTGACTTATATGTGCGAGACATACGTGCAACTTAACTTCTCATCGACTGATTTGATCTACACCAAAAATATACCACAGATACTTTAAAACTGCCCTTCAGTTCCTCTCCTCAAAAAGAAGAGGACAATCAGGAGGAGAATGGATTTCATTTTTAAAAACTATGGAAACTAATTGCTCAAATGCTAACTGGATTTATTTAAAGGGGTGGCTTTCTTAATTCCCATCAGCTCTAAGCTCCTTCCAAACAATTCTGACCACTGCTGTGCAACAAACCAATCCTCCCTCTTTCACCCTGCACATACAGGATGTATGTGCACTCACACGTGCACAGCCGGCAGGTAAGCCACACTCGCAGAAGCCTAGGAATGGCAGCAACACACGCAGTGTCAGTTACAGGATCAGTTATACTGATGACTCCTTTTATACGAAGTTTAATAACAGACACAGATGCATTTTCAAAAGATTTAAACACAGAGTTCCTTTCTGTGGGATCTCTCTGGCCGAGTGAATAAGAAAAAGACCTTGCAAAATTTGCCTCTTGCCTGAAAGCCACGTGCCTGAGACCAAAAGATCTCAAACTGTACTGAAACCAGTCATGCATTAGGCTCCTGTACTGATAACCACCATAGCGCATAGCAGCTCAGGTCTGTATTCAACACAGCTGGGCAACAAAATAAAGATTTCAGTCCCAGCGTGTCTTCTTAAAGTAACTCATTTTTATTCCTACTACAAACCTGAAAGAACACAGTTATCAGCTGGAAGGATGGGTGTCCCTGCAGCTGCAATCAGGAAGGAGAAAGCCATCAATGCATTAAACGGAGGCAGAGCAAAAGAGCAGAAAGAGGCAGGGAGACAGCACAGCTCGCTCTTTCTTCCCACTGCAAACACCATGCTGTGTGTGAAGTAACAAGCACCTTGTTCAGCTTTGCCTTCTCCTGCCTAACAGAGGGAGCAGCACAAATGCTTGCCTTCAGCAAGCAGCACGTGAGCTTTGCACATCCCCTGTGCCCCATTTTTGTATTTTCACACTGTTGAGAGAGTCTAGTTCTGAAATTGTTGGCTCTGCGGAACCATTACCTGATCAAACACACAGTGAGAAAGACACAGATTCGCACAATGGCTGGGGTTGGAAGGGACCTCTGGTGATCCTCTAGTTCAACTCCCCTACTAAAGCAGGTTCACCTACAGCAGGTTGGACAGGATCACAGCCAGGCATGTTTTTAATATCTCCAGAGAAGACGACTCCACAGCCTCTCTGGGCAGCTTATTCCAGTGCTCTGCCACCCTCAAAGTAAATAAGCTTTTCCTCATGTTCACATGGAACTTCCCGTGTTCCTGTTTGTGCCCATTGCCCCTTGTCCTGTCACTGGACACCACTGAAATGTCTGGCCCTGTCCTTCTGACACCTGCTCTTTAGATATTTATCAGCATTGATAAGACCCCCCCTCAGCCTTCTCTTCTCCAGGCTAAGCAGATCTAGGTCTCAGCCTTTCCTCATAAGAATGATGATCCAGTCCCCTCCTCTTTGCAGCCCTTCGCTGGACTCTCTCCAATAGTTCCTTGTCTGTCTTGAACTGGAGAGCCCAGAACTGGAGACAATACTCCAGATGTGGCCTCACTAGGGCAGAGTAGAGGAGGCGAAAAATCTCACTCTTCCACCCAGGCATTTTTTTAATATCTCCAGAGAAGACGACTCCACAGCCTCTCTGGGCAGCTTATTCCAGTGCTCTGCCACCCTCAAAGTAAATAAGCTTTTCCTCATGTTCACATGGAACTTCCCGTGTTCCTGTTTGTGCCCATTGCCCCTTGTCCTGTCACTGGACACCACTGAAATGTCTGGCCCTGTCCTTCTGACACCTGCTCTTTAGATATTTATCAGCATTGATAAGACCCCCCCTCAGCCTTCTCTTCTCCAGGCTAAGCAGATCTAGGTCTCAGCCTTTCCTCATAAGAATGATGATCCAGTCCCCTCCTCTTTGCAGCCCTTCGCTGGACTCTCTCCAATAGTTCCTTGTCTGTCTTGAACTGGAGAGCCTAGAACTGGAGACAATACTCCAGATGTGGCCTCACTAGGGCAGAGTAGAGGAGGCGAAAAATCTCACTCTTCCTGCTGGTCACTCTCACCTCCATGAATCCCAGGATAGCATTGGCCTTCTCGACCACAGGGGCACACTGCTGGCTCATGGTTAACTTGTCCACCGGGACTCCCAGGGCCCTCTCCACAGAGCTGCTTTCCAGCGGGTCAGCCCTTAACCTGAACTGGTGCATGGGGTTATTCCTTCCCAGGTGCAGGACCCTACATTTGCCCTTGTTGAACTTCATAAGGCTTTTCCCCATCCAGCTCTCCTGCCTGTCCAGATCTCGCTGAATGGCAGCAGAGACTTCTGGTGTGTCAGCCACTTCTCCCAGTTTTTTACCATCAGCAACTTGCTAAGAGTACACTCTGTCCCTTC
>NW_010427581.1:0-329 GCF_000710305.1 Buceros rhinoceros silvestris | reverse complement strand
AAGGGTCCCAACTAGTCTCTGCACCACTGATCACAACCCTCTGAGCCCTGTCATTCATCCAGTTCTCAATCCACCTCACTGTCCACTCATCCAGCTCACACTTCCTAAGCTTCCCGATAAAGATGTTATGGGAGACAATATCAAAAGCCTTGCCAAAGTCAAGACAAATGACATTCACTGCCCCTCCTCATCTATTGATCCAGTCATGCCATCATAGAAGGCTATCAAATGGGTCAGGAATGATTTCCCCTTGGCAAATCGATGTTTACCACTCCTGATATCTTTCTTTTTCTCCACGTTTAGAGGTGACATCCAGAACGAGCTGTTCC
>NW_010427580.1:169150-175025 GCF_000710305.1 Buceros rhinoceros silvestris | reverse complement strand
TATATATATATATGTGAAGTCCATAGGCTAGGTTTGTAACCAGTCTTTGAGGAATTTTAGTGACTCTCTCCTAATCTTCTTTCTTAATCAAAATATCTTGTGACATTTGGCTATTGAATTTCACACCTGACACCAAGCACATTTTTAATTGGCAATTTAACATATTGTCTTCTAATGGATCAAAACTCGTACATTGCCTCATTCTTTTGCAACGGTGCAAGAAATCGGCAGTGGGTTAACCTGTGCCTTTTTGAAGAGGTGGTTTTAAGCAACATCCCCACCCTACTTTATATTTATCTTCTCTAAAATTCTTCCCTGGATATACAAAATATTAAATATTGCTCGTTCATTTGATGAAATCTACACATTGTTTGACTACAATTCTGCTTCTTATCTGCCACCTCCCTCCTTTGCCACATTCCCACCACTCCTTTGAACCTTCTCCAGATCCAGCGGTTGTTGAATTTACAATCTTCTCTGGGCTGTTAATGAGTATATCGATTAATACCGGCTCTGGTATCAATCCCTGTGGGAGACCAATTGATGCTTTCTCTCTTTTGACATAAAACCATTGATGATAACTCATTGGTTTCTATCTGTTGGATAGATTTTTGTCTACCTTATTTTATTATTATGCAGGCTATGCAACTCCAGCTTTCCTATCGAGGTCATGTGTAGCACTAAACTAACAATTTAGTAAAAATCCAACTATGTTATGACTGCTTTAGTTAATTAAATTCTCAGTATAATTGGGTCTGAGCTTCCATTCACACACCTGTACCACCTATTACATGGTTCCACATAATCTTCACCATTTCTGTCAGGTTTTGTTTCCATAGAATCATGGGATAATTTAGGTTGGAAGGGACTACGGAGGTTATCTGGACCAAGCCTCTGCTCAAAGCAGGTTCTGTTAGATCAAGTTGCTCAGGGCTATGTTAAGTCATGTCTTGAGCACCTCCCAGTGTGGGGATTACACAAATTCTCTGGGCAACTTGCTCCTGTGTTTGATCACTTTCATGGTTAAGAAAACTACCCTTCCTTGTATTTGATATTCCTTCTGTTGTTCCACCTTGTGTCTGTTGCCTCTTGTCTTATTGCTGCGCACCTCCAAGAAGCATCTGACTGTCTTCTCTGTATAGACAGCAATACTGTCTCCCCTTCATCTTCTCTTCTCCAGGCTGAGCAAGTCCAGCTCCCTCAGTCTCTCAGCTACAGCACTCAACCAAATTTGTGGCCTCTCTGGGATTTGCTCCAGTATTTCCATGTCTCTGTTATAACTGGAACCTCAAACTGGACACAGCACTACAGATGTGGTCTCACAAGTGCCAAACAGAAGGAGCACATTCTTAGACATGCTGGCTGCTTTCTTGCTAATTCAGCCCAGGGTGCAGTTGGTTTTCTTTGTTGCTTCCTAGCGAGTCAGCCTGCAGTCTGTATTGTTGCATGAGGCTATTTCATCCCGGATATCAAGACTTTGCATTTTGTTTTTCAGAGCTTCCTGAGGTTTCTGCCAGCTCATTTCTCCAGCCTGTCCAGATCGGTCTGAAGGGTAGCCCTGCCATCTGGCATATCGACTGCTCCCCCTGCTATTTGGTGTCATCTACAAAATGCTGAGAGTGCACTCCATCCCATCATCAGGTCGCTAATGAAGACATTAAGCAGTATTGGTCCCAGTATTGATCCCTGAGGGATGCCACTACTTACTGACCATTTTATCTGGAAGCGTGCTAGCTTATTTCCCTCTTATGGTGGTAAGAATTAACAGTACAAGCCAGGCACAGTGTAAGGAGATCCTGTCTCACTGACACTGGCATGTGAATGAGAAATGTTGACACTTCTTAGCTGAAAGCTCTCAGGGCTGCTAGGACAGCTGGGATGAGGCTGCTAGCTGATCTCAAAACAGGAAGGTATTTCAGGGGAGACAAAACTGATGCTTCCTTGAAGGGCAGATTCAATACCCAAACAATTTAGCGAATCTGTGATCCTTGAGATTTGCCATTTCGTGGTGTTATCACATACCAGTTCCAGCACCCAAACTGATGGGCAACAGACACAGCAGAGGCTGTTGCTGTTTGTCAAAGGCAGTGTTGGACACAGCCCTGGGCTGTCTGTGCTAGGGACCAATTTCAGATTTTATGTGGATGTCTCCACACTAGGGGAGTGGAATGGACCCCCCAGATCAAAGGACTACCCAAGACATCCCTGCTTCCCACTGCGAGTGCAAGCTTGCCTGCTGGACCTGTTGCCATACCGAGCACACTCCCTCAGCTCACGTAAATACTTGCTCACTTAGGAGGCTGTGATGTTACTGCTCACCCAACTATCTTTCTAAGTGACAAGGATGTGGGAAAAAGAGCCCCTTCTTTGCACCTCTGACACAATAAACATCCAACTCCAGTAACTGAGGCCCTGATTCCGTAGGAACCCTTACTGGAGTGCTTAAGCAAATTGTATCTCAACAGAACCAACAGGACTTTGACACATGCTGAATGTTTAAGCACATGCCGCAGTGTTTACTATTTAGCCCCTCATTTAGTGCTCATTTAATTAAACTGGATTGGATTCTCAACAGAAGTAAATCACTAGAGTTTCTCCCAAAGGAGTTCTCCCAGTTTGCAATAATTGAAGAGTTGATCTAATGTCCCAACTCTACTCCTTTTTCCCAACATCTAGCTGTCTGTCTGTCTGTCTACCAAACCAACACTATTTTTACCCACTAAGTATTTAATGATTAAAAGGAGATGCTGTCAGAAGTAGCCCAGAGAGACACAGGTCTCATTACATACAAACGAAGTTCTGAGCCTCTGGTAAATGAAACGAAACTTTTCTGATATTATTGTTGTTCAAGTCTAAGCCGATATAAGCATCTCTGCTTCTTCTAATACTGGGAAAGATTTCTTTGGAAGTTTAGTGCTTCCACTCCAGATAAAAGCAAGTCATTTGCCTCTTTCATCATGTCACTACTAATTTCCAAACAGTCAAAGCTGCTGCTAATTTATTTACTGAACACTGAAGCCCTGTTAGCAGGGGCTGCTACTGAAACTGCTTTCTGGCCTTCGGCTTTTGTTTGTTGACAGCCTGATTTCCCAGTAGGCCATTTCCACCTGTGTTTCTGTTGTTTTTAGTGCATGTCTTTCTTTCTTCTTCCCAGTGACTGTCTCCCAAATGGCTCCTGAAGGCTTTTCTCATCTTCCCTCGCTCTCTCATCCCCTTCTCCCTCCCAGCTGCAAGGACTCTCAGCTCTGCTTTCAGTCATTCTGCAGTTAGTGGTTGTCTACACTGCTGAGCTCCCATGGGGCACTAATTTTTGTTTCAAGGACAAGATTCAAAAGAGTTTGCTACACACAGGTTGCAGGGTGCACCTTCAGATGTGCCTTCAAATAGACTTTGGAGATTTGAATATATGAGCTCCTGAAAATCAGGATTTAAATTGCAAGGGAGGCCTATTAAGTGCTGTAAAAATTTTTTTTTGCTTCTCTATTTTAAAAGCTACATTTAAAAAGTGACTTTTTTTTTTTTTTCCCCCTTCCTCTCTCCCATGACATTGGGTGGAAATAGAAATTAGGAGACCGACATTTCCCTTTAACTTCATGCATATCAAAGGAAGAGAGACGACAGGATAAAATGATTCAGAGAGTGGCCAGCACACTCCCTGTCTGGAGGAGCTAGTGGAGAAGGATATTGAGATGTTGCAATGGTTTCTTTGTAACAAGTCAGTGTGCCGGCAGCTTTATATGGGCAAGAAATGTTCTGAGATGATTTCCACATACTGAAAACTTTGGAGGCTGGACAGCTTTAAGGATTTATATATTAAGGGATTCTTTCAATTTTGCTGCTTAAAATTGTCTATCCTCCTTGTGTGTGACTGTGGGTGCACTTCGCATGTAACCTCTTGTTTACACTTACTTTATCTCAACCCCAGCAACCTATGTAAATCTTTCTGAAGTCCATTATGAGAGAACTCACAACTAATGTCTGGTGTACTGGGTTTCAACCACTCTCCTTTGCTTGCATGTTAAAATCAAGTGGGATTTTATGGCTTCAGTTTCGCTTGAAGACTTTTGGTTTCTAACGCAAAACTCAAGTCACAGCTGCTTATCTTCTGGCTTAAACCAGGAACTGCAGCTTGGGCTGGGGTGGGGTGGGGGGGTCTTCTAGTCAAAACTGCTGGGCTCTTGAGTTCTCAGACTGAATGTTCACGTCTAATGAGTACTTGGGGTGTGTGTTGGGGGTTGGTTTCCACTTTGGCTCAGTTTCCCATTTGTAAAACAGAGGGGGAAAGACTATCCAACCTCAAACAAGCACTATGGAATCGTACAGAAACAAATATTGATGGGAAAATTTTCAAAGCAGTACTTAAAGCAAAGTTTAGGAGTGCATAGTAAGCCTCTCATGGCCAAAGACGTGCTTTGCCAGGAGGCCATGCCTGCACACAGAACTAGAAGCCAGGCGTTTGAGCTACAATCATCTGCTGACCTTGAGTAAGTCTCTTAGCTGCTGTGTCTCTCCATTTCCCAATAATATTGCACTAAGACTAATATTTACTTACCTCACAGTCACATAGTCAGAATGAATTCATGTTTATAAAGTACTTGGAAGTCCTTGGGTGAGTGGTCTCACAGAAGCGCTAAGCAGAGCATGCATTGTCTTTTCCTTGTAGATAAATGCATACCATTTACACGGGTGTACAGAGCTGCTCACACAAGCATGTGCAATGTCTCATCTCAGTGCACTCAGGTTAGCACAGGCTACAAGAACAAACCCAACAGTCCTTAACAATTCGTGTCATTTTGCTTTGAAACGAGTATATTTTCTCTGAGAACAGAGCTTATCATGTAATCTCCAATGAAAGCTATGTTCTGCCTTTTTACAGTTGCCATGATGCAAATGTCATTTGTACTCTCCTTCTTTATGAAAGTTAACAGTTATTTAAGAGATCAAAGTTAATTATCACTAAGGAGATCATTTTTACCTATCAACCCACTTTCGTAACCCCACTATCACAAGTAGAAGCTTTATGCTAATCAGTTTTCTAATTTCCATAAATTACTGATAGAATTACTTTCTTTTTTTCAGCATGAAAGTAGATCTGTTGGTGAAAGCTCTTGAGAGGTAAAGAAGCAGAAAAAAACGAGGTAAGGTGTATTTTCAAGAGTTCACCAGCTGAATGTGGTACCAAGGAAATAAAATCCAAATCATTAGTATCATCGCATCACAAAACTTGTAGATGCTGCACTATCCCTGCACTGTAGAAATCCGATGCACACACATTGTTTCAATTTAACATGGTGATAGGAATGGAACTGAACGTGAGGATCACTGTGTGACCCTATTACATGTGAAGTGTCTCTATTAAGGCTGCAAAGACAGCATGCCAGAGGAGCTGAAATGTGTTGATGATAGAAACAAACAGATATACCTGTTTAAAAGCAGCAGTCAGAAACTCTGCAGTGTGATCCAAGCGTGTTCTGCTGGAGAGGGCAAGATAGTCTATCCTAGGGGAAGAAGATATTAAGAAAGAGAAAGCAACCCCTTCCACTCCATCACGACACTCCCTGTACAGCGAGCTTGCCAAATGGAAGCAGCTACTGTGGAAGTTGTTACTGCTATGACTGACAGCTGCTGTAAAATAACCTCAGCTACAGCAAGGAAGGAACAATAAGGAATCAAAATGAAATAGATGCGGATATTTTGGGTATCCCCTTCGTCTAAAAGTTGAGTAAAATAATTGCTTAGTAATTAATAAGCTTGTTGCTATGCTGCTCTGGCCTTCTAGACTGATGCTGATGAAAGCCAGCATAAATTAAATCATCTCCAACACAGAGTCTACACCCTAGAGCTGAAGTTGTATCCCTGCATCATTTGAACCGCT
>NW_010427580.1:162129-169064 GCF_000710305.1 Buceros rhinoceros silvestris | reverse complement strand
ACCGCTCCATACCTTTGGAGCTTCTCTCTGAGTCGGTAACAGAGCAGTCCATCTTCCAGTGGGCATCAGTAGATTTCTGCTTGACCACTGCTCTCTAGAGTAAGGAGGGACCTGGGATGTAATTTTGATCATATTGAAGTCCCGGTGTCTTCTGCCACTGCCACAGTATCTGTGTCATTTTCTACAGCATCCCTCTTAAGCCAACTGCAGAGCTCAGCTGTGGGTCTGTCAAGTGCCTGAAGCACTTTCCTTTTCACCAGCTCCAGGAAGAGAACAGCAGTAAAGCAAAGCCCAGAGAGACCATAACCAGCACCACATCCTTGCTCTCTGTCACAGGCATCCCATATCTCTCAGAGCACTCCCTGAGCAGCCCTGAAACCCTGATGGGTCTCCAGAGCTAAATGTAAGGGGCACCTGAGAGCACCCCAGGAACAGGCAGGCACAAAGGAAACTAAAAGGACCTTAGCTTCCCTCCGGCTGTGAGTTTTTGTGTCACTGCTTAGAGAAAAGCCACACAAAATTATATTCTCTCTGGGCTTTTTTTTGTTCTTTGACCGTCACCTCTCCTGCATGCATGCACCTGTTTCTCTTCAAATGTATGAGCCATCCCATTGAAGCCAGCAGGACCCTTCTGTGCTTCAAGCAAAGCATGCATATGCCTGGATCAACCTGATATTTACAGAAGGCTCCTTTTGAATTGGCTTTTGATTATACACCTTATGTCAGAGGGTTGATCCTTATTGCATCTGTGGACAGTGAGGATCAGTGTGACTTGTTTCTGCGTGAGAAAGATGGCAAAAGATTGCAAATATAACCTTTGACATTACAGACCTGTCACGTACTGCACTGAACCGTGTGTTTGTGGTTGAAAGGGAACATAAACTATGATGCAGGACACTAAAGGATTTAGAAAACGTAACCTTTGAGTGTATAGTTTGGGTTTTATTATCCCATTTATTTATTCTGCTGGATATCTGTAGGATAATATGATCAATGAGTTGGAATCCTTCTGGTTTCTACCGACAACAAATCAAACCATTAATAGGCCGATAAAACTCAGGATTTGGAGAAAGGGGAGGAGGGGAAGTAATTGCATTGTTCTGATGCTAACGAGGCACATCTATCTTGAAATAACTGATTAAAGCTGGTGTCAACACAAGGCCTTTGCACAAAAAAGCACGTTGCTAACGTACAAGGTGTGTGGTACTGAGGTACAGGATCATGACGTCTCAGTGGCGGCGCCTCGTTTGCTGCATGCTCTGTGCTGGTGGAAAGTGGGAAACACCTCTGTCCGCAGGGATTTCATCCTGCTTAACTCTTTCTCTCCACCAGGGTGCCAAGCTCGCAGCACAGTGGGTCAGGAGCACGCAGGATTCATGGGGCAACTGATAAACAGTTCCAGAGATGCGCGAGTGCATAATGATAGCCACATTCAGTCACCTGCCTATCAAAAGCGATGCATTAAAGTTTGAGCTCACTTCCCCTGGGCCCATGGAGAGACATTAGAGTGTTAGCTTATAGTCTTTAACATTTCTCCTAGCAGTGGGCTAAGTGCAGTGGGGTTAAACAGAGTCCCTTTTGCTTAGTAATCCATTAGCTAATGGGTGTGTAACCCATCAATTTTCTGTTTATTCCCTAACCCCATTAGGGTACACCTGCTGTGCATAAAAAATACACCTGACAAATCGGAGTGATAGTTGAAATAAAATAAATATCAAGTGTTGTTATAGCTGATCTATAGTGTTTAAAGCAGAAAGGGCGTAACAGTGATTTGTGAGGGCGGAACAAAATAGCACGTGCTGGTTCACAGCAGCTCAAACAGGTTGAGACAAATCCTCCTGCAATCTCGCTGGTTCACCTGTAGACTCCAGCACTCAGCTGCCTCTTTCCCCAGCCCCACGGGCCCCTCTGGCAGTTCACCTTCAAACACCATCTCTAGGCACCTTCCAGAGAGACACAGCACTGCTAAGTGATAAATTAATTATTTGGGGGAGGGAGGGTGAGAGCTCATGGGCTGCTCTCCTACAAACGCAGCCAGAAGCTTCAAATCTGTCTCTGATACCAGGCCATTTGTTTTGTCACCTCACGGGCTTTATTTATTTATTTATCGTAGAGCGTGCCTTGTGATTAAAACTGTTGAAACAGCTGTTGGCTGGTAGCAACTTCCCTTGTGCTGTTTCCTGATGTCAATCAGGAGACCGTGGGGCAGCAGCCGTGGCGGGAGCTGCTCCGTTCCGCGCTGCTGGGGCCAGGTGAGGGGCAGCAGCATCCTTGGCTGTCCCCAGCCCCTCAAGCACCCACGGGGGCTGCCCGCATCGGGCAGTAATTGTTGCAGCAGCCACACACCCCATCACACAAAGACAAAAATAAGGGAATAACAGCAATGAACCTGCGGAATTCATCGCCAAAAGGTCTTACTGAAATTAAGAGATTATTGGAAAATTGAGTAAAATGGGGCTTTTCTGTTTAAAAAAGAAAAAGAGCACCATCACCACGAGCTGAGGAGGTTGATGGCATTAAGAAGGAGCTTGGTTCAAGGTGGATGGTCCAGGGTGGAAAACTCTCTCTGGCAAATGACTTTGAAGGAGCCAGTCTTAGGCTTTATGGACAGGTGCTGGAATCTCTCCACCATGAGGATGCTGAGCAGTGGGGTGAGGGTGCGGAACAGCCGGGTTAGGGAGGGCAGATGGAGAACAACATGGGCAGAGGGTCACTAGCATCTGGGATAATAAAGGATGGAAGAGCCTTGCAATCTCTGTGGTAGGGGAAACGTGCACAGAAAGCCTCTCAGGCTGAGGAAAGTGTAAGCTCTGGTTTCCTGTGTTGGGGATACACAGTCTACCCTCAGGTGTGAAGGAGACCATGACCACAAACATCACCACTCCTTTTCCTGTTGAAGAAAACAAACCCTGTGCAGATTCTCTGCAATCACACTAGGCACCTCAGGCTGGGCATGCTGTCTGTGACGGGGCTGCTCCCACCTGCTAAATCGTTTAAAAAAGAAAAAGAGCACCATCACCACGAGCTGAGGAGGTTGATGGCATTAAGAAGGAGCTTGGTTCAAGGTGGATGGTCCAGGGTGGAAAACTCTCTCTGGCAAATGACTTTGAAGGAGCCAGTCTTAGGCTTTATGGACAGGTGCTGGAATCTCTCCACCATGAGGATGCTGAGCAGTGGGGTGAGGGTGCGGAACAGCCGGGTTAGGGAGGGCAGATGGAGAACAACATGGGCAGAGGGTCACTAGCATCTGGGATAATAAAGGATGGAAGAGCCTTGCAATCTCTGTGGTAGGGGAAACGTGCACAGAAAGCCTCTCAGGCTGAGGAAAGCGTAAGCTCTGGTTTCCCGTGTTGGGGATACACAGTCTACCCTCAGGTGTGAAGGAGACCATGACCACAAACATCACCACTCCTTTTCCTGTTGAAGAAAACAAACCCTGTGCAGATTCTCTGCAATCACACTAGGCACCTCAGGCTGGGCATGCTGTCTGTGACGGGGCTGCTCCCACCTGCTAAATCCACAGCTGAGCAAGCTGAGGAGCTCAGCTTTCATTTAGAACAAAGCTCTCAGTTTGGTGGAGGGAGGGTTTGGAAATCCAGCCAGGGCTGCCTGAACTCCAAAGACTACAAGTGCCACTGATGAGCTAAGGAGCTGTGATAAAATGGACAAAGCAGGTCATTGCTGTTGGGTTGTGTTACCCACAGGCTTCAGCTTTTTCCAGCCAAAACCTTGCCTCTTCCTTCCTGGCCCACTGCTGCTTTTATTTTTACATCACGACTGTTGAGGAGTGTATCATTCATAACACACCCATCACAGAGAGATTCCTTTTTAAATGCTTAGGGAGATAGAGGGCTACAAACCCTGGGAAATCAGCTATGCCTGATATATTATGTAGAAGTTCTGTAATCATTATTGAACTAAAGTGCATTGAGTAAGTGGATAAAATCAGTCCCACTGTAGCATGAGTCTCCAGAGAGCACAGATAAAAATGCTCGCACTTAAGTAGAAAGAGGTAACAAAATATTTCCAGTCCCAGCAACTGCATTTTCCCCTCTATATAAATAGGGAACCCTCAGGAGAAGGCAATGATGCAGCAGAGGTTGAAGGCAAAGTTAATGGTGGTGAGGTGGGGGAGCAAGGCAGAGCCTGAGGCCGGCTGATGGTGAGCAACGCTCTGCTCTGTGGAAATGAGGCTGCAGGCAGAGCACCTCGTGGCAGGGGCGGTGGGCAAGGGGGCAGCAGGGCAGGGGGCAGGACCCGTGCAAAGCTGAGGGGTGTGTGGGGGATGCAGTGTGGATCTGGCAAGGAGTGGAGGTGAAAGCTGCAGCACAACCACCTTCTAGATGAGCCTCTGTTAGTGCTCCCTTTTCCTCTAAACTCTGCAGAAAAGTGAACAGTTTTGACAGGGTTCATCTTGGGGCTTGCTTCCTACAGCTTGTCATGGTGCTCTCACAGTTTCCCACCTCCACACACACACACTCATGTCTGAATTGTTGCGCCGTCTGAGCTGTCGCCTTCTCACAGGGAGTCACTGAGGCAGCCGCACAGGCAAATTTATCTTGAGGTTATGCTCAGCCAGATAATCTGTGCCCCTTCAGCGCACACATGTACGTAGCTACAGACATCATTGGTCCTTGCCTGTCTCACCTGCATGGTCAAGAGCTGCCGGCCTGCAGCAAGAAACACTTTGACATGAATAATTGTGGGGAAATTCATATAATTCAATAAAAAAAGAAGTGAACAATTTAATTTCCCTTATATAAACCAGAGTTTGGCTGGACTGGGACATGTTTGACAGTTTACATTGTTTCAGGAAAGGTGATCATCTAAACAATTTTTTTTTGACGGAGATCTTCAAATGTGCATCCACATTAGTGATGAAGTTTGAGTCATTGATTGAAAACAAGGAGAAAAAAATGTGTGTTAGACGTAGAACATTGTATTTGCTGCTCCTGTTGTAGGCCTACACAAAAAAGCCTCCTAGAACTGCAGACCTTGATGTTAGGCTGCGACCTGGGTATTCATCGGCAATTGTGTCCTGGGACGACTGTATTGCAGATTTCTAAGATGTGTGCTCTTTCACATGACCTGCCAATCATGTTGGAGCAGTGCCATAAGCTCTGGTCTAATTGTATCCTCCAGGGCACCAAGGAGAAGAAGAGAGACCAGGGCTGTGGAGTTGGAACTATTACTTATTTATCTGAAGTATTGACCTGCCTTCCCTGACTGAAATATCAGCATTAGATGCTGGGGAAAACGGGTGCCAGAGCCAGCTCCTTCTGGGAAATAGAAGCAACAGAAAAATCAAATGAGGCTCAAATCAGGCAGCATCCCATGGAGACGATAATGGTGGTGGGGGCAGGCAGGATGGTGGCAATGACATGAAGGAGTACAACTGGTGCGTGGGCAAGGCTGTGACAAGCGAGTATCATCTTGTTGGAGCTTTATGTCAGGCTGCGTCACTGCATCTCTGAGATGTGTGCTTAGTGTATGGAGTGGACTTTGACTGGTCACTGGTAGGTTTTGCAGAGTTTTATTAGTATGATGGTAATGAAGTGTGTTTGTGAAGGGAGAAAGAAAGGAGTAGAAAGTGATACTTCAGTAACGTTGCTGTGGATGGAGCTAAATGGTCACAGCTCTGAGACGGTGAGATAGACAGTCCTCATGGACTCCCCATCTCCTGTCTTGAGATATGCACCCAGGCCCAAAGGAGAAAAGTACAGCACGAAACGGAAGCGCAAAAAAAAAAAAAAAAAAAAAAAAAGCTGCTGGGATTCTCCATGAGAAGGAGGGCAACTCTCCTAAATATGACACTAGAAGAGCTTTGCACACTTAGCAAAGCAAAGCAAAGGCTGTGGCAGCAGCATTTGTTTGCTGTTTATGTAACAGGAGAGCTAACAGAGGTGAGCAGGTACTCAGAAGCTCAGGGCTGGTGCAGGACAAAACTGCAATGCTTTCCATGCACTAGAGCAATGGCCTTCGGTGACAACCACAAGGATGCAGCGGATGCATTTTTGAAAAAGCTCGGGCAACGTGGCATTTCCTAAAGCTCTTCCAAAAAATTCTGTCCCATGAAACTGGAGGAGCCTGGAGCTGGGCTGGGGGCCGGTGACCCTGTGGGAGACCTCCAACCCACCTTTGGTACAGCAGGGCAATGTGAGTAGTTACAAGTGCACTGGAGAACTAGGGCAGTTAACAAGGAGCTGAGGAAATTATGTGTGGAACACGAAATGTGTCTTCAGCTAACTCACGAAACGGCAGAAGACACACGGGCTGTGATGCCAAGCAGAGTTTTGTCAACGATTAGATGAAGCAGCCGTGGCAGGAGCCTGTAGAGACAGACTCTGAAGGTTATGAGTAAGCCCGGACATGGCCAGGAAACCAGCAGTGAACGCAGCTAATCTTGCTGGGGTTTCTTCAAACTGAATAAAAAACTAGAGGCATGCCCAAATAAAAACGCAACAAGTCCCAATAGATGCAAACTACTACAGTTGCTGAAAAATGAAAGCAGCCACAGTTGAGAGGGCAGCAATCAGCCGTGCCCTTTACCCCTCACCCTAACCCCCCCATGCCTTCCTGCTCTCTGTGCAGTGACAGAAGACTCTCTGCCCTCCCTTTTCGCATATAACCCATCCTGGGACAGGTGTCTCACTGCAGCCGTACCTGAACGCGCACACTGCAACTGGTCCTCACATGGTTTGGGCTCTGGAGGGTTTTCTCCTGACATCAGAAAAGCAATTCATTACCTATTGCGCTGTCACCTGGGCGATCTCAGTTTGGATTGTCAGATGAACACTCCTGGGGCTGACTAGCATTCTCTTCTTCAGCATCCAGCTGAAATAGAAGCCTCATGGTTCATGCTACCTTGCCTCACCACCTGCACCCCCGCCCCTTTCTTTTTAATGTGGCTAAAATTCAATTTCAGACAAAAACAT
>NW_010427580.1:125599-161976 GCF_000710305.1 Buceros rhinoceros silvestris | reverse complement strand
AACCAAGAACAGGTTGCCTAATATCACATCCTGAATTTAATCTTCGAGACTTTCAGCTGCATGTGACCCAACATCTTTCTAGTGAGCTGAGCACTCATAGAGCCCTCGGCTGCGGAGAGAGCTGCCAATATTCACACCATTTGAAAGAGAACCAGGAGAATTATCTCAGAGAGAAGAAACAGATCTCTTTTGCTGACAGAGTAAACACATTTGGGGGCTGAGTTTGCCAGCAGCTCTCTACTCTCTAACAACTACTGGGGTGGATCTGCTAGCATTTGAGAGATGTCCAACACTTTTTACATTGAAAGAAATCACTTCCAGCTGCTTATAATTTTTGCAAATTTAATTTTTTAAAGTAAATATTAATTTAATTTAAACTGCAACCCCAACGTCCCTATTCCTACCTTGGAAATGCTTGGAGCCTTGCCTTAGGTGTGGTGTTTAAAGGTTTCTGATTGTCCCATACAGGTCTTCTATATGACAGGCACTCCTCAGGCCCAGCGCAATAATGTCAACCTTCCACATACTCCTTATGGTCCTCTCCTGCCAGAGGAGTACAGAAAATGAAACACCTAGAACCAATTTAGCAGCAGACGGATTTGTCATTTAGGAAGGGTAGCAGAATGGAAACGCTTTGCAGGAGCCTCCTTCACGGTCAAGTCAGGGAGCGATTTAGAGCTCAGCATGTTCTGGTGCAGTTCTCGGAGCTGGTCACTTAAGCCCTGGTCCTGGAAGTGCTGCCACTGACTTAATACCAAGATGAAAACTTAAATCTCCCTGGGTCTCTGGCACTGGATCTTACAGACCTTTGTCCTGTTCTTCATGATCACTGTTCAGAAAGACAGCTCTTTGCAACTGGGTGCCTAAAGCTACGTAGGCTGCTGGGAGCCACAAGATTCGACCCTTCAGGTAATCAGCAGACTAATGGAAATAATGAGAATAACGAGAGCAGTATGAGCGAGGATCCTTCGAAACCCAATAGTGACGGGGAAGAGGAGTTTCAGAGCACCAGCACTCGCCGTGTTTCACTGTGCAATTCCACGAATTTCAGTAGCCTCTGGCTTCTCTATTTTCTTTTTTTATAACTCATTGGCTAGCAGAGCAGAAAAATAAACACGCAACTGGGAGCTGTATTCACAGACAGGAAGTAACTTTAATTAAATATTGTGAAAGTTGAAAAGTTTTTACAGCTTGAATTTCTGCAAAAAAATTATAACAATCTCTACAGTAGTTAGTTTCTCTAACAATAGAACTGTACAGTGTGTGTGTCTATTCAAAAAGATTTAGATAAGAAGGTGAAAGGTTAGTAGTTTCCGAGATGACTTCATTTTAGCTGCATCCCAGTACAACTGTGAGGAAATAGGCATACTTTATGCCTAATCCAGTCATTGTGAAGCTTCACCTTGTCAAAACTGAAATCTGAATGTTTCCACTTAAAGCCATATTCTGTAAACAGCCGCATCTTTTACTTTGTAAAAGATAAGGGTGGTGCAGGGGAGATTCGTATAAATTCCCATTCATCAGATCACTATAAATAGCTGCAACAAAACGAACTTATGCACGTTGCCAAAGGATCTTTGGACAGTGGCGTAGAAGACTACAAACATCAATGGCTAACACTGGTGTCAAAATCGCTATGACTTGGAGTGGAGCTCTACAAGAGTAATTGATGGTGTCACTGGACAAAATATGGCTTTAAATTTGATTACATTGTCGTGCTGTTGCTTACTACGTGAATTAGAATAATCGCTTGGAATACAGAGAAGCAATAAACTGATGTCTCTCGCATTTTCCAGTTTTCTCCTCTTTATTTTCTCACCGTGTTGAAAAAAAAAAAAAAAAAAATCTTGGTTTCTTCCCTTCCCCCCAAAGATCACACTGTGACATTCTAGTGAAAACCATTGCAAAATTCATACAGGAAGCATGCACAGTTGCAGCATCATTGTAAATGATTTCTTGCTTGACTAGAAAAAAGTTATATTGTTTTAAGGTAACAAAACAGTTCTTTTGTGCTTTTCAATTCCTTTTTTTTTTTCTTAGAATGTTAGTGATGATTGACAGTTCTGGTGCACAGTACAATGTACAAGTGAAATGAATATGATTTGCATTGTTAAGGCATCCAATCTGCTGGTTTATATTTATGTGAAAGACAGAGAAATATACAAGCAGACTTAAGAAAGAAAGTATTTTCATTGAGTTCTATGAAGTTTCTCCCCATATTTAATGCACAAAAATGCGTCACTCCAAAGAGGAGAAATCCCATGCATATTAATAGAGTAAAACAGCATTAGTTTTTGTTAAGCCTCAAAAGCAAAGGATACATTTTTTTTTTAAATCTACATAACTAAATGCTACAAGAATAATATGCTACTTTTTGCCATATATTGGAAAAAACTTCTTAACTTACAAATAATACAAAAATAGACAATGGCTTTTGGGTGGAAATTAAAAAAAAATGGAAGCATGGTTTCAAACAATACTAAAAAAAACCCCTATAAATGAAATGTTTTAAAATCACATTTAAACAGCTAATACAACGGTGAATGACCAAACAAATCAGCACTTTTCACATAGCAAACATACACAATAAAATAAACTTGGTAGGGGGAAAAAAAGCAATGTACAAATTCCAAAGATAAATACATTATTTATATGGATATTTTACAAAATCCCCCTTAAAACAAACAAAAAACAGAAACAAAAAGCTTTTTTTTTTCTTTAATTAATTTTGCGAGTATGTGCAAGCTAAAGGTAGTGAGCTCTTTTTGCAAAATATGCAGTAAAATTCTTTTTTGTGATATTGAAAAACCGTCTTAAGACATTAAAATGTATAAATAGAACAACAACTTTGGCAAAAAATCACAAAAAATCTACAGTATTTATAACTACATACAAAACACAACAGCAAAGAAAAAATATCAGGTAATGCATCTTCAAAGCTTTGCTGCCTCTTGGACTAATAGTTTTTAAGAACACTTCCCAGATAATGATAGCAAAATTTTTGTAAAACAGAAGCTATGGGTTTGATTTGGAACCTTCCTAACAGCCCCGGCACCCACCCCCAAACTCGTGTTTCCAAAGCTGTGGATAATACATTATGGTACAAACGGAGAGGGTCGACTGACAGAGGAGCGATCCGAGCGGGAGGCTAACGCAAACGTGTGCTTTTAGAGCGTGAGGGGGCAGAACCCCGACGAGCCTGTTCTCGCCCTGCCCCATACCAACAGGCAGCCCGAGGGGAGAGGGGCTACGCTGACACACCCCAGGCGCGATGGCCGCGGTCCGGGGCGTCAGGCGGCTGCGCCAACCCCAGACGGCACATTAGGCGCAGCTCCGGTGACGCTACACTTCAAGAAGGCCACTCGTTTGGAAAGAGTCTGATGTATAAGCTGAGGAGAGAGCCAGGCCCATCTAATTCTGCTGTTTAGTTTTATCTCGAGGCACCGGATTTTCAGTTCAAGAGGAAACGTGTTTGTTACTTGCATCCTTACCTCCCCTTTCACCAGCTTTTCTTGGAGCATTATTTTCATGATTATTTAGCCTGATATTAAAGGCAGAGGTTATTCATCCCACCCCTCATCCCGCCCTCATCATCCAAAAAATATCAGCTTTCTAGGGAGTGATCTTTATTTAATTAGAACATTAAAAATGCATCATATTAGCAAGTCACCACTGGATAAGCAACCAATATGAGCCGACCCTTAATTAAATGGCCATAATTCTTCTACGAAAAACTAACTGGCACTTCTATTCTGTCCCATACAGACTTGTATGTAAATGACACCACTTCATTTTTCTTTACACAGCTTTAAAAAAAAAAAAAGTATCATAAATTAAAAATGTGGAGTTCCATCTCTAGTGTCCCTTGTGTAATTGTATGACTTATAAAAGACAAATGGTGTTGAGTTAAATCAAGCCTTAAAAAAAAAACTCAAAAAACCAGAAGGAAATAAAAGCAAGCCCCCACCTCCACAAAAAAAAAAAAGTGGATTTTTTTATCAACATACAATAAATATATCTCCCAGGTATTTGGGATGGACAACTTGAATCAACACCTTGCAATTGTAGATTGTTAATTTCAGTATTTGCAAGGATGGTGATTTTTGTTTTTTTTAAAAATCCGCAGTTATTGTAAGATTCTTCTTTATTTCTTTTTTATTTTTAAAAAGGCCTGAGTAAAAAGTTCCACTCTGGGACTTGTATCAGATTCTCTCTGAAGCAGAATTCAACCTCTTCATTAATAAAATTCTTCAAGGCAATTCTTTCACATGGGGGGAACAATCATGCCAGATATAGCTGTCAGAAGAGAAGGGGAGGAGAGAGGAGAGAGAGAGAGAGGGGAAAAAAGTTACTTTTGTGCATTATCAAGCAACTTTTTAAATCCTCAGACAACCTCTTCATTAATAAGATTCTTCAAGGCAATTCTTTCACATGGGGGGAACAATCATGCCAGATATAGCTGTCAGAAGAGAAGGGGAGGAGAGAGGAGAGAGAGAGAGAGGGGAAAAAAGTTACTTTTGTGCATTATCAAGCAACTTTTTAAATCCTCAGAGCTTTTAAACATTTACTAGCAACATACTCAGCTGTACTGTGAATTAAATTTATATACAAGTATCACCCACTAGAGACAACTGCATACGCAGTAATCACGGGAAGCCTCATCCTGAGTGGAAAGCGGTTTCTTAAATTGCATGTGACCCTGCTGAAATCAGTGATTTTCTTGCAGAAAAAGTGCACTTCCCCTGATAACAGAATCAAACCCCAACTTAATTGTCTGATTTTTAGTTTCAAAGTCTCAAAACATTCCGGAGGCTTAAACCTGACCCAGCCATTGCCACACACACTCTATTACTCTTTAAGAAGCAAAGCAGAGAGTTGCTGCATGTCGGGGAAAGCGGCTGGAGCCCCACAGGCCACCAACTGTCCAGCCCTGGCAGGGCGCTCGTTGCAGGAGGCACGTTAACAGCGGGTCACTCTCCTATGCCAGTTTTCTCTTACTTACAAGTTCAGTGTTCAACCCTGGGACTTATGTATGTATTTCCAGGTGCTCAGAAAAGGACTTAAACACCAAAATCCAATTTTCAAACTGAAATACGTCCTTAACTGGTGGGTCAGCAGACCGATGCCTCATGGTTTTATTAGACTTGTAGCAGACATCACCAATTACACTGAGTCGTATGTCAACGTTAATTTAGAATGTCTTCTCTTTTGTTGGCTAAGTTGAATTCTTTATCATGCTTCCTAACCTCATTTTCTATGAAACCACCACCTCTCTTGAAGAGGAGGTATGCATTAAAAGTCAACAGGTACAGTCTCCCGCCGAACTTCACCTCCTTCTTGGTCTCCCCCTGTTTGCCAGGGACTCCGCAGATCAGACACACCGCGTGTCCCAGTGATACACTGTGAGCACGCACATCATTACAGGAGATAGTCATGCAAGTCTACTATGAGGAAAACTGTACCAACAATGCACCTTTAAAATACCAGTTGTACGGTTATTTGCCAAAAGGTAGAAAACAGATTCCCCTCCAGGTTGGCGGCACTTCACGGGCACATTATTTAAACGCTAGAACTGCCTGCCATCTCAGACATCTGGACATGTAATTTCTTAAGGAAGAACTCAACCCTGTGACTGGGGCTGATTCATTGTGCTTTAATTACAGCTGCAATTATTTGATAAGAACAGAGCCAAAGTAAAAGACTCACAGATTTGGGGTTGGAGGGGGAGAGGAGGGAAATGTTTTCTCCACAAACACCACCATATGTGCAAGAATTACAAGTCTAATCAGCAAAGGGAGAACAGCTCGAGTAAACTGCACTGATTAAATAAAATAAAATGTGAGGAGAAGGCAAGAATGCAAAGCACAGCCACATGTTTGCAACAGCCATCCTCATCCAACGTGTTGCAACTATACAGCAGCTTTTCAGTTCTTGGAATTGATCATTCAGCAATGGTTTTATGTGGAAACACTGCACTGATTGCTTCTGCTCCACACAAGGGCTTTTCGAGGAGCTGAGAAAGAGGATAAAAAGGATAGCGAGGTGAGTTAAGTTGCTTTAAGCCCTATGGGAAGACACTCAAGTGAGTAGCATAGGGGACACCACTGTGTCTTAGACGGTCCTTGTTGAAGTAGTCCCTGTCATGGGCTGTTTGTTGGCTCAACCATGGAGATAATCTGAGGATGCATTTTCATATTATCTCCATAGCTATGAGGTCTCCTTCATCTCAAATCATGAGTTTGACATTGCCTGGCTTTTTCTAGAGTCTTTGCCGATTTAATCAACACTGGGTGAAACAACAGCAGCTGTGTTTAAAAAAAATTCTCAAAGGGTTTTATTTCAGCTGTGTCTCAGATAACAAGTTCTGACTCCTCACAATTGGGCTGTCCCTGTGGTACATGAAAATGAAGCAAACCAAGCAATGCTTTCACTGTTGTGATTGCGCCCTACTCTGCTCTTGTGATCCTCATACACGGGCCAGGGTATGGACCCTGAACCACAGACCTCTACGGCATCAATAAGATCGAGGGATACAGTCAAACAGACTGTAATTCTGCCGTGGCAGCCCTACAAGGCAGCCGCCGGTAGCAAAGAGTGACAGTGCGATTTTCCTTATCTGAATATAAGAAAGACTCTGGTGGGCACGGACCTGAGACACAGGTTTTGTCCCAGTTCTCCTTCTACCTCACTGCATTACATCAAACAATTTGCTTTCTTTCTTTTTCTTACCTGAAGATAAAAATTTTTACTGCTATTAGCAAAGCACTTGGAGATTTCTGGATGGCAGTTGTTTAGCAGAATATAGGGGTGGGACTGCAGTGCTTGGACGTCAGAGCCATACGCTACAGCACGGAGCAAAGCAATTCTGACAACAGTGCTCCCTCCTCTGCTGTTCAGAGAAAGAGGAGTGGGGCAGATGGGGATGGGTAGAGTCTTCCTACATGTGATGAGTGGAACTGAGCAGAGTCAGCTGGATATTTAATCCTCTGTGCATACTGCCTTCAACCTTTTTTGTCCTTTTCAGTCCTTTCTAAATTCTAAATTTAGTGAAACTCTAGAACAAGATGTTGTTTTGTTTTAGAAAAATTACCTGTACTTCAGAAAATGTCAAAATATTATTCCAACAAAAAACTCTCAAGCTAAAAGATTCATCAAAAGCAAATCAATTTTGCCAAAAAGTGGTCAAGAATCGTCCCTCTCTTGGGACAGCACAGCTGTCTACACTGGGTAAGAGCCCAAACAAAGGTGACATAATTTGCAACTCCTCCTTTCACGGCTTAGACATTTCCCTGTTGTTACAGATCAGCCACGCATTTTTTTGCCATTGGAGACAAATGGTACAGATGCAGATCTTAGCTCATTTTTTCAAAGCATTATTGCTTTTGAAGAGCTCTGAAAGTCTGAATTAAATTACAAGGCAAATGGCAAATGGTATCTTTTCTGCCTAAAAGCTTTGATATTTCCATTCTTTCCGAGTCTTCATTTATATCACTCTACTTTTGTTCTGTAAGTGCTACATGTAGTCATGCAAATTCTCTCAGCTGTAGCGTGTTATTGATACCGAAAGCAGAGATATCAGTGGGAAACAATGTAGGTATGAGGTCACACCACCTCCAAAAAGGGAGGGCAGAGAAAAGAAAAACTCCCACCAATGGGCATTATTTCTTCTATCATATACTAATTTGTATTTGCTGCTAGCAAATTACAGAAATAATGTATTTTGAGTTTTACAAAATTGCATGGCAAAGAGAACAACAGATAAGCCTAGCTGTTGTTTTAGTGAGTTCTGCTGATATCTAAGCTACATAAGGAAAGCTTGATTGCTTTCTGATGTATCCAGAAGCCCAGGAGAGATAAGACAGCCTCCTTACACATGGTTGTTTATTTAAGCAATAAGACACAACAGGCAGTGCATTTCTGAGTGATTATTGCCAGCCTCAGGTGGTGTCAGGAGGCATGGGACTGAAGGCTGCGTGTCTTTAACTCTCCAAGAAGTTCAGCGATGACCTAGAAATGAACCATCTCTTGGTGTCTCATTCCTAATATGAAAACTGAGTTGCTAAACAAAAATTTGGGGAAACGCTCAGATCTGTGTGGTTTCTGGGCATTACAGACCTGGATGTCACATAATGAGGAGGCAATCTGCAAGCCCCAGTTGTGCCTGGTGCTCTCAGCTCATTCCATAATTGCTTTTCATAACCACGTATGTGGAATCTGAGAATACCATATCTTGTGAAAGGAAAAACAGTGCCCAAGAAAGCTTTCTCCCGTTACTTGCTTTTTCTCTCCACCCATAACAGCAAGCTGGGACGAGGTGAAGAGAACAAAAGAAATTAAAATGTTCAAAAGCCCCTAGCAGTCAACCCTTAGGTCCTTTTTTATTTTTTTAATTCAGAGGTGAAACATTTTTCGCTGTTGCCTTTAAAATTTGTCGTGTCAAATTTCAAAACATGCAAAATTTCTTCTCCTAAATACTACAGCTCATCTGAAAATTGTGTTGTGTTTTACTGTTGACGCAGACTGTATTTATAGCAAAGTCCTGGCCAAAGGTACCCATGTTCTGCTCATACACTCCTAGTATTTTCACAATTTCTGTGTGCGTCTGTGTCTGTCTGCAAGGATTCCTCCTTCCAACGCACCAGTGTAAAATGCACTCAGGACAACGCTTTCCTTCAGCCACAACAGACCCCAGCTTTCATGAATGAATTCCTTCCACTCTGCCTGCATATAGATTTTTTTTTGCTGTTAATGGTGCTATCAGCATTATGCCCGCAAGACCAGCGTCTCTCTTTCCAGAGGCCACGGAGTGACACGTGGAGTCCACAGAGCTGTCCTCCCCAGGCTCTGCACAGCTCCTTCTGAACTTGCCTTTAAAAATGACAGATTTTATTCCCTGCTCAATGCTCTTTGGATAATCTGCACAGGCACGTGGAAAGGAAAACAGACCTCAGGTCTGGGGGAAGCACAACGCATACCACGAAGTCTTTCCCACCTCTGGCCCAGTTGGAGGCAGCTGGCTGCATCTGCTCATGGAAACTCCTCTATCTAAGTGAGCATGAAAATATCTCTCAGCATTCTAATGTGTAGTGAGGTAATTACGCAGGAAGGTTGAGGCACAGTGTTGTGAAACAGGCTGAATCAAACAATGAAATGGGCAGTCTTTGCAGCATCCTCAATTTGACAAGTCGCTCCCTCGGCTTGCATCAACTCTTCAAAATGTATTTAGGTGCTAATGCTGGAATACTTTGTAATGAGAGAGGAAGGGATGCAGAAAAGGAGCAGCCCCTTGATACCAACAGTTGAAGAGGCTTTCAAAAAGGCCCTGCGCCATTTATGGAATTAATTGGCACAGAATTATATTAATCAGTGGAAAATAATGCTTGCCCTGGTATGAGTTAAACTGGAAAATGCTGCTGTTAGCTTGTAATCTGTCTTCCACTTATGAAAGGCAAAGATTTGTGCCAAGCTCTGTAACGGTCTATTTGCTCTCAGTAGGATTGCTGCACAAGTGTACTATGACAAAGGAAAAAAAGGAAGGGAAGATTGAGTGACGTACTTCAGGAGAAGGCCAGCCCCTGGAGAGACCCTGCAGTGGAGTACTTGCTAGAGTCCACAAAAGACTGGTCTGATAAAGGACGACAACAGGGAATAAGAGAGGAAAGAAAGAAAAAGGATGGTATTAGTAAGCTGAAATATTACTCGTTTTTATCATAACAGTAGGTCTGTACTTTAAGACACAGCCTCTCAGTTCAGCAGTATTAGTCAAGTTAGAGATAGGGTGGTTGCCAAACACCTGCAAGGTACTAGGTGGGCTGGTGGTGGAGTCCAATTACTCTTTACAGGAGAAAACTTTAGGACAGAGACCACCAGGGAGCTCCCATTGTCTTCTATCCCCTTTGACAACTCAGTGTCGCTTAGAGCCACGCAAGGCACCGGGAACTCACGGTTCTGAGAGCAGGTATCTATGCTCCATACTTGGTTTCACCTACCTTGCAGGCTATTGCCATTGGTGCTGGTGCAGGTGGGAGGAGGAGAAGTTTGCGGTCTCACAACAGGCGCAAAAGCACTCTTCTGTTTCACCGCTGAGACCATGTTGGCTGGTGAGAAGGAGAAAATCCCAGAGGAACTGCTACAGTTTGAGGGGAGGCTAGTGGAGGAGGCCATTGTTGGACTTGATGGCACAACTAGAAGAAAAAAAGACCCCCCCAGAAAGCATTCCTTAGTACTAGAGCATCAGTAAGCTGCAGAAACAGGAGAAATCTGCTGCTTCTATGCACTGGGTCTAATTTCAAATGGCCAAGGCCTTTACTGCAGTTTGATTTCTGTTTGGTCGTAAAGTGTGATCAATCACTACAGGAAAACCACTTGTTTTGTTTTGTTTTGCAGGTGTTTGGGGCAGTAATTCTAGGAGCTCTTAAACACCCCCTTAATTCTGCCACTGCAATGCTTTATCCTTACAACAACCCTGTCCTGCCATCCTGTTCAAAACTTCTAGTGATTGGCATTAGCCACCGCCCTGGTCTGAATTTGTAATGTTTTATGCAGGTAACTCAGGGGTTTACAAAACCGATGCGCAAGGAGAGTGGTTAAAGTACAAATCTGGATCTGGAATTTTTAATTTGAAAGGTCTGAGTTTTTAACTGCCCTCCAAAACTAGCATTTCAAGTCATGCTTTCCTTGTAGCAAGGTGGCTCCAGAAAAATCTACGGGGTTTCAAGCAAACTTGCAGAAGGTTGAGAGGCCTTAGCGGTGACCCAGTCAACCTGCTTGTCAAAAGTCAGCAGAAATGTTTGGGTTTCTTTCCTCTCTCAAACCCTGCAACAACTAGGGTTTAAAAGGAGTTATTCCGAAACCTGTGAAAATATATACACGCACACACACATATACATGGAGGTTGTCCAGCATGAAGCAACCATTGAGTTGGCCGCTCTGACAGTTTTTTACTCCTTTGATCTCCTAGCACAAAAAAAAGAGTGGATAACTGACAGGAATCATGCTTTTCTTCTGTCTCCCAATGGGAGAAACCACTAAACCTTTCTCACAACGGCCACAGATGCTTTCCATGTTATAACTACTAATTCCAAGTCACTCTCCAGCTTCCCTGTATCCATCAGATCTGGGAAAGTTTCTGCTGTAGGGGCATCCCAGGAATTCTCAGTGACATGAAAAACAGTCATATTTCTCAAGTGACCATTTTATTTATGTACAGGAATGGAGTTGGCATTTCCTATCTCATCTGAGATAGAGAATTTTGAAAATTAAAGTCTGTTTTATAATGGTCAGGACAAATAATTGTCCCAGAGGATCTGTGACCACTGTCTGAACACAGTCAATACAACATTCTCATTCAGAGCCATCGACTGGAATCTCAGCTGGAATAGCTAAGCAATGAGGCCATTCTGGTACACATCAAATGAAGACCTGGCTTTAATTACAAGACTGAATAAAATAAGTCTTCAGGTTTTCTAAAAAGGTGTAGACATAAGGATCTCCTTTTTTTTAGGGACTGAACTGATTGTCCAAAATGCAAACCTGCTATATAGGTTCAGTTTTTAAAGACACGTATCCTTAGACTGTTATTTTACTGTATAGTGTGATAAACATCTTTGATTCATGTGGTTATCATTGAGATTTTAAGTAAATTTGTTTTCATGAACATAAAGTAGCTTTATATTCAGAGAGCATTGTCTGTTTTCCCTTTTATCCAACAACAAAAAAAATAAAAGACCGATAGTGAGATCCCATATTTTCATTCTTCCTCCTGTTTAGAAACTGTTTACGTACACAAGGGGGCTGTGAATAGTTACATATCACAGTAAAATTCCCATCATCTGGGCTTTGAATTATTATTTTATTTGCATTTATGTAGATAAAAATCACCCTATTTAATTTCTTATTTGAGAACCTGATATCATATTTGTTAACACTGAGGAAATCAATTAATGGAAATTAAACGTTCAAAGTTTCACAGTCTGACAGATACAATCTTAGTCTGAAGTCACTCTGTGTCTAGAAGTACTTGCTAAGGGAGAGCAATCAAAGCACCTAAATTGAATTGCTACTATACAGCAATTAGTTTATTGATTTAATTAAGAATGCCACCTTTTAATTTTCAGGTCATGATTGAAGCATTTTCTGATTCAATGGATTAGGCATTAGCAGAATGACAGATCTACCAAGAGAACCTCCCAAAATATAACTAGAATAGAGAACCAGGGCTGGGAAGTGAAGTGCTGTTCTAAAGAGGACTTTGTTCATAAATATGAAATAATACACTGCTGGAGTACTTTAAATGCGTTACTGGCATCTGCTTCCAAAAAGAGATGTCTCATCAATCATGCTAGATTATGAATTCAGAGTGTGCAGATTCTATGACAGTAAAATCCACTTAATAAGTAAGGTACTTTGTAACATTGTATGTTACATTATTATTAGTGTACAAAAATAATAACTGGTTAGCAACTCCCAGGTTCTAAGTACTAGTTATACGGGTAAATATTTCATCCTAGATTTGCAGCAGCTAAGAAGCCTTGGAGGTATTTTTTTAAAATCAGAGTTACTATCCCCTTTTTAATTCTGAACTCTAGCAACGTGCTTCAAAATAATTCATTATTGCTGTTACACCACTAAACTTAAGATTTGCTACATAAAACTTGGGATGCTCAGCAATCTGTTTGCCCTGTCCCTGCTAGGGTCTCAGCCTATAAACCTATCTACATGACAAGGCTTTCCGGCCTGATGCTGCTAGCAGCTTTCTACAGATATCAGGGGAACCCTATATGCTACCCTATATATGTTACATGAGTAACACCAGAGGAACTGGGCACGTCCTGTTCTTTTAATTTTCTCCTGTAAATAGGGACTTCTGACCTGTGCAAGAGGCTGCAGAAGAGGTTCATAGGCCTTTACCAACAGAAGTGTATTTATATTTAAACAGGTTACTAAACCTTTAACATCAAAATGCAGAAAGTTAGTCCTACACATAAATATTTCCCTCACTGGGATGGCAGACCATCAGCTCTTTATGCCACGGGATGTGTGATTTGTAGGACTTGCATCTTTGCGACATTCACTATACAGACACTAGAACGCATTGTCTAACTCTAACAGGCATTGTCACATTTTACTGACTAATTCTAAGCTCTCAGTGAAGTCAATGTCATACCTACTTACAAAGCAAATGGACTATAAGCAATCAAGTTTAGGCCCAATAGTAATTCATCATTTCTAGAAAGGTTATGAACATATTATTTGCTCAGAGGTCTCAGAAACATCATCATGCAGCTTATGGAAATGTCAGTCTTATTACAGTAAACTTTTCTGCCCTTCACATCTTACAGCTGAAAAAAATGGTCCTTCCTGCAGCAAATATCCTCAGCTTCCTTTCATACCCACTGCATTAAAAAGCTGCGTCCTGACAGCAGACTTCTGATCCACTCCAACAGACATTGTCATTTATGCCATCCCTGCTGTTGAAGACAGCGTTTCTTTTTTGCAGAGTGTAAGGTAAGTTATGAAACTATCACCCAAATCAGGAAAGTCATTATTCTTTTTAAGCTCTTGTAAGACTCCTGAATACTGGTAATAACAATAATAAAACAGAGAAGAGCATTGCTGGCAACACTAACATCTTCAAATTGCTTCGAAGGTCAATGCCTTGGAGAGGAGACAAAGGACCAAGCTCTGTTTCAAGTGCTCAAAATAGAAACTAAATATTGAGTATCACAGAAAAGTCACCATCTCCTTCTAATGAAAATGAGCAAAATACAGAAAAGCCATCTAATACTCACTGGCATAGGGCGAATTGGCAGCAGATCCATTCAGGAAGGTTGGAGAACCGCCTAAATTTGACATTCCAGCATTCCCATAGCCATTCATGCTTGTTGTGACAGAGTTATAATTTGTCTGCTGAGGGGTGGTGCTTGGCACATAGCCATGAGGCGACACGCTGCTTGAGTTGCGAGTAAAACCTTTTGTGGGGAGGGAATACATCCAGAAATTGATATTAGCCCGAGAACAGTTTCTTACACAGCTACAAGCAAGTAACTCTGGGCTACCAAGCCAGCAGCCTGGACCAGCTATGGTGTGCGCAGGGAGGGTCAGCTCTGACAGCACTGTCACCAGGTAACCCCAACCGTGAACGCGCGCTGCCTAGGTCACTGCTGATAGCAGCACAAAGCTGCTGGAGGAGGGAGGCTACAGCCTTCACAGCTCCTCAGGCAACCCATGCCCCCAAGCAAAGATTACCGTTGGGTATTACGGGAACACTCACTCTAAAAGAGCTGTTTGTAGGAAACGGAGTAAACACGACCTACATTTTCAAAGTGAGGAATACATACTGACTTACGGTATGTTAAAAGCATGGGATTTTTATTAACTCTCTTCTGATGTCGCCCTAATTTAATGCCTCTCAAATTAGATGCTCACTGCACACTTTAGAAAATGCCGGGTCTATTTCTCGACATAGTGGGGTTTTCTCAGTCTTTTTGCCCTCATCTGATCATTATGTTGGTAGAAAATGACTATCAAATTTGGCACCAAGTTAAAATTGTAATTTCTGCCTAATTCTGGAAATGACATTTGGGTAAATCCATATTCAAATATCCAAAAAGGAAAATTTCACTTTAGAAGCACAGAAATACAAACTGCATTTTCAATCCTACCAGAAAAATATGCCAACTTTTCTTCTTACAACATAGTAACATATTTTAATCTAAAGATTATTTCTATTTTTTTAGTGTAATGCAAAATAATTTTCTCTGCCCTTCTAGAAAACCACCTCATTCTAATACTTTAACATTAAAGTGGATTTTTAAGTTTATAATAAATAGACCAGAGCAAAGGAGAGGGGAAATGCAAAGGGTTTGTACAAAAATGTTCTGCATATTTTTTAACTGTAGGAATTAGAAAAATATTAATTTTATACAAAGTGAAACCCACTTTATTTTAAAGATCAGAGAAGCTCTGAAAATGTCTTTGTAAACATTTCCATTTCTTGCTAGTTTCAGAATCTAGAAAAGTCTCAAACTCTAGAAAAAAAAAAATCAGTGCCAATATTACATCTCTAGCAAAACCAAACCAAATATTCAGTGGATACTTTTGTGTTGTAAAGAAATGCTACAGGGGCCAGACTGAGAAATTACCCATGCTCAGGAAAATAGATAAGCCAGTACTTAAATTAGATGCTCATAAAGTAGACGCTTGTTAAGCACATGCTCAAGTCGACAGAAATCCTTTCAAAATTGGTGGGGTACAAACACAAATACAAGTGTTATTCTGAGCAGAAGGAAAAGTGATTTAGATGTGTGCAGAAGTGCCTTCCCCAAATTGGGGCAAAAGTCACTAAAGCCCCATCTCATGCCAGCAGTTTGGCATTCACGGTTGTGCTGGCATGTGGGATGGTGTCTGTCTAGACGTGCTGCTACCCTCCAGTGTTGAACCATCACCCTTTCATTGCTCTGCACGTTTCCCTGATTTTTGTCAGAAAAGTTTCAGAGAGAGAGGAAGACGAGTCTTCTCCTGACCCTGATTGGTGGCTTGTGAGGCTTCGGAAACATTGACAGCTAGTTGACCACTAAAGGAATTCACTCCCATCATTCCTGCATGGACTGACGTGTTAGCAAGGGCGGGGAGCTGGTTGTGATTGCGGGGGACACTGTAGAGTGCTTCTGCGATGTCTGCTGCTCTTTTCAGGATTATTTCCTAGAGGAAAAATTGGTGAAGAAAAAAAAAAAGAATAAAAGAGTTACCAATGCGACTCTGACAAACCTTTTCTCACACACTAAAATGAAACATTTCCCTGTCCAAAGGCAAAAACTAGATGCTTTTCTTTCTAAACCAGTTGGCTGACTGATAGCTAATGCTTATAAGATCTGCTGCCTTCATGATAAATCCTGACATCTGTGGTAAGAGAGTTGGGATTTTCAGTCCCAGTAGCCACTCTTCTGCATAACAAGACCAACTGGCAGAATGGGGCTGGAACCTCGACTTATTCCACCTTAAAGCTGTCTTTAGGGTAAGATTGAAGGATCATTGGTGGCAAGACATAACGTGTATCATTGCCCATATTATACAGTACTGGGTGAAAGTGGGCAAATGCCCCCGGGATTAGTAAGACGATGCTTTTACAAGCACTAAATTCACACCCTTTAAAAAAGGAAACAAGGAAACTAAACCCCACTCCAGATATGATACTGCCTCTATATTTGTTCTTGTCTCACACTGTAGTATCGCATACCTTTAGCCCCTGATCTATCTATACATCTAAGGAACAATCATGTTTAGAATTGCTGAAGTAGAATGCATTTACCTGGTTATTATGTGGCATACCATAGAGTGCTTCTACTAAATCAGCAGCCCTCTTCAGTATTACTTCCTGTCAATAGAAAAAGAGATGCATTCCTCTGAGTTCAATAAACTCCTTGTGGGAGAAAACAAATATTAGAATGTTTAATACTGTTCTATTAGTTGCACCGTGTTTCGTGGTTTGGTTTTTTTTTTCCTCCAGCTAGGTACACCTTAATTGTAACAGCTCTCAGCAGCCACTGAATGTTGTTAAATCACTAGTTCATCCTATTCGCACACACACTTAATCAAGTCAAAAGGTGAGAATCATTGGTGCTGCAAAATAAAATACATCACTCAATTGTCTCTACCATCTGCACTATAAACCACTCATCGGTTTATTGCAGAATACAATCCTGAGGTCATTTACTAGATTACTGCAATCAATGTCATTCAGAGCACGTTATGAATCCCTTCAATGTGTTTATTTTATTCTTAATTGCATACTGCAGGAATTGTGACCTTACCCAGCAGGCCACATTCAAAAGATGTCCAATCAGTCCTATGTTACCGGTAATACAACCTTTCAACTTCTTCGGCTTGTATCCTGATACAATGGGTCAGGCTGGGACCCATGTACGTAAAATGATGCTCAAAAGGAAAACACACGCAGGATGAGAGAATGGCCCAGTATGCTGCAGTGCGTCCTGGAAAAATTCCCCCCCAGGCAGTGGAATTTAAAACAGTCTGGGATTTAGTTCTCTATTTGGGGCAAGTTTTCTTTTCTCCATTTTCCTTAATATTTCTTAGAGTATTTTAATCTGGTGTCCAAGTAATGATAGCATTTCCTGTGTTCCTGTATTTCACAGTGTGGAAAAATCTCAAGGAACAATCCTGATAGAAAATGTAAAAACGCGCTGCAGAATTACCCCAGAATAATTCTTTTTTCTTACTCTTTCAAAGCAGATTCCCAATTGCCGGATCAAAAGCAGCCGAGACTGTCCTTTGAGTAAAACAATACATTTTTGTAATTCCCAGCTCCTAAGCATTGCTCTAATATATTAACACGATGCTACTCACCAAGGTATATTTCTGCAAGTAGCTTACAAAAATAGTACCCGTTCTAATGATTTTATAGTTTTCCACAAAGTTAAACTTTTAAACTTAAAATATTTTACACAATAGCCATATTTTATACCAAAAAGAAACGGTAATGCTCAATTTTCGTATACTGTAGACTCTGATCAGAAAATAGAGATATAATTGCGTTCATTTTGCTGTCACCATAACCTCTTCAAAAATACTTGAACAACTCTTCAAATGACAAGCTTTTAGATGCATATTAGCATTTTTTTCAATTTTAAATTCTCTATAATATAAGATAAAATAGTTGTCATACTGCAGTAACTACTTATGACATATATAATGTCCTAAATTCAAAAATGAGATGGAGGATTTTTGTACTCCTAGTAAACATTTCGGCTTGCCTTCTCCTGCACACACCCCCCTCTCTCAGAACACACATTTAAATTATTTTCCACATATGAAGTGCAATGTAATATATAATTGATGGATTTTTAAATCACTACATTTCAACATTTGAAAGAGATTCTGAGGAGTGAAGTTGCTACAGTTTTTTTCTGCGGGGAGGGTTGTGGGGTTTTGGTTTGTTGGGCTTTTAGGGGTTTTTTTTGGTGAGGGTGGTTCTTTCTGTTGTGGTTGGTTTTTGGGGTTTTTTTTTTTCATAGCTTGAGCACAATAGTTAGCAGTATAATCATGTACAGGCAGACTACAAACAACATCCAGGTACAATCAATTCTTGTTGCTTTAAAAGAAGAATCAGAACACTGAGTTGTCCTTTGTGCCTCATACAGAAGATACAAACTAGAGAAGAACAGAGATGTTACCGAAAAACATTATCTTTTGCAATGCGTGATTTTAGGTGGCAAATTACTGCACAGGTGTTTGACTTTGCAAACTACGATTTATTTCACTACAGGAGAAATTGTTTGCTCTATATATTTCACCGATGGAAAATTAGAATATGATACAGAGCCCACAAACTGCTTTGGAATATTGTTAACCTAAGCTGTCATTATGCTAAATTACTAAAAAAAAAGGAAGTTTAAATAGTCATTTCTGCTCTACCTGACTAATCATGGTTATTTATGCTATGCTGAGCTAAAAACCTTAGAATGCGTCTAAAAAGAGATTGAAGACCATGGTAAAAAATGAGGTAATTACATGGAGTCTTACAGCTGCTTTACCTAATATCAAAAATAATCCAGCTCTTAAACATTGGAAGTTCTTTGATTCTATACCTTATTGCACGTAAATAAAACTAATTGTCATGATGGTTTATTGAAATACATTTGACAAGTAGCATTCAATTTTCCTAGCTAGTCAACGGTTATATTTTTTCCACATTTTCAGAGTCTGTAAATTTGAGTTTCATATTTTCCCTAACAGTATTTTCATACAATAAAAGCATTACTTGTTTATGACATTCTCAGATCATATGAAGCAGATGTTACACAAAAACTCCTGTGTCAAATAGTGGTATCTTCTATTCCAGAGCCAATGGTAGTTCTAAACAGAAACAGCTTTAAAAACACACAATAAAATGCTACGATAGACTTGCTCAAGATATTAACTTCTTGTTTTCTGAATGCATCTTAAATCCTTTGCAGCTCTGCTTAAATCACCACAGAAGCTACTGCTACGATTTCACATACAAAGGAGCCCCAAAAGTCCTCTATAAGTTAGAGCAACAGACCTTGCAAGGTGCTCGGATTGCGGTGACCAGAAAATTGTTCTCACCTCCATGTCATTACGTTCACAGTGAAGCAGCCCCCGAGCATGTTTGTGTTCGGGATCTAATATATTGCCTTTCAATCAGAGCTGAGAGCCACTGAACACATAGACAGAACATGACGAGCAGGTCAGGAAAGCAATAAAGATTTTACAGAGCTGTCCAAGGTGCTAAATTTACTCAATAATGGGTTTGGCACCATAGTGTTAACCTCTCATTTACTACCAGTTTGAGGGACTAAATTGAAGTAGCTGACTTCATTTACCTTGAAATGTATATTTTATGACATTATGTAAGTAGATTGAAAGGGCACTGCAGTTTTAACAATTTAAAGGCTAGAGCATGTTTAAGACGAAGCTCGAATATTTATTGTATATTGCACTTAAACTATATTGTATATTAAAATGCATTGATTAAATTTGTAAAAGGTATTATAAAAAAGGACAGCTAATATAAAAGATCTATGTCTTTTAAAATCCAATTGATACTGCATGTTACCTCTGCAATGGTGATGGATAAACAGCTGGGTGGACAGAGCAGCAGACAGACATATCAAAAAGTGAGTGAAACTCACATTCTGTAAAAAGAAATCTCTGCATAAGCTCAAGGTCTGTTATTCCAGATATTCTTTTTGTTCACAGAAATTTTTCTTTGCCTTCATCTCAGAAGCCTAGATTTTTATAGCAGTAAGTGGGCTTCATGTAAGGTCCTTCCAATTGAATATGCAAGTGGAAACACTTCCTGAGAGAGACAGAGTTTGACTAAAGCTAATATCTAATTTATGGGGGCATTTGTCAAGAAAGATCCACTCTTCTATTAACGCTAAAAGTCTGACAGCTTTTCGTTTAGAATAAAGGACTTTGCAGCATTTAGCTAGAGCTAAAGTGAGGGTCATCTTGTCTTGTGTTTTATTTCAAATGAGCATAATTTTATTCCTATAAAAATAGCAACTGAGCAAATAGCAAAAAGAGGAAAGATTACCTTAGTGATTAAATACGACGCATCAGAACTCTGCCCTCCATGCGGCTACACACCAGAGATCCAGAGTCCATTTTTATTCCAAACTGAAGCTGATTTTCTACTGAGGGATTTTTACTTTTTTAATTTTTGCAACAGGAATGCTATTAAACATTTAACCAATTTTTTCTCCTGAAAATACTAAGGGATGTTTACATAAGCAAAAGAGGAGGCTGGGCAGTGAAGTCTACCGCAACTTTGCATATTCCAAATTTACTATAGGAAAGTTGATATAAGTCATACCAGAATGAAGCACAAACACTGCAATTCAGAGTGAATCCCCATTACAGCAACTTTGCATGGTTTGTTTGTGGCATTCATTCTCTTCTGAAGGAATTCATTAAGATCATGAAACTGGCATTACAAGTTTTATCACAACAAACACATTTTGTACCAGCTTTAAAAAAGATGTCTCTTGACATCTGCTTATTTTTATTCAGCAACAGTGAAAAAAAAAATCTGCTTTGTGTCCCAAAAGGACTAGTCAGATGAAGGGTTTCTAGAGTTACACTGAGTTATTTGAGTAACTAAATTAGATAATGTTCAAGGTATTTGGTTAAATCTAAATGAATTTTGTCAAGAAGAAGCTGACCACAATATATAACACTCATCAGCCACATATTGTATTATTGAGACCACTAAAGGATTTATGTACTTGGGGAGAGGGTGAGGGGAGGCTGTTCTAGCATACTCTGAGACATTTATCTTATGTGTTGTCTAGATATCATATCACCTTCTAATGCTCTTTAGCATTGTAATACAATAGAGAGCTCATCCATCTTCTGAGAGGGTACTTAGGGATGATGATGTCATTTATACTTCCTTGACTCTTATGTCTGACCTCCTGGCTCTGCCTTCTAACTTCCTACTTTCACGGCTACTTGCAAGAAAAAACTCTTCTGCAGAGTCAAAATGCTGAACATCAGACTCCAGTTCCCTTCACCTTGGAAAGGTCATATTCTGCAATTTCAAGTGAAAATTACAGTAATTTGTGGTCAAACTTTTCTGTTGTTTTTCACTGGGTGAAACTATAAATGTACCAGTTAAGGATATATGTCAGAGCTAAGATTTAAACTTCTACTTAAAATTTTTGTATGCGTTATATTCTAAAACATAACAATAAAACTGTGAACACCTCTTTCGAGTGTAAAGGCAAAAGAAACATTTTGGTAGAGAGCCATTTATAGAAGGATGCCACGGATCTAAAATGCCAGCCATCTAGCTTGGCATACAAAAATTTCAGAACTTCCTGTCCAGAACTTCCCGTCTCTCCACATCTACACTGAGCACTGCATTATTGTATCATTTTCAGCAATTACAGCTTTATAAAGACTTATAAAAGCCATTCAACACGTAAAGATCCTCCATTTACTGTAAAACTGAGGGAACTACGCCAGCCTAATGGGAAGTATAAAATAACAGGGCCATCTCACTGAAAAGATATTTGTACTCACACAAAGATGAAAACTTCTCCAGCAAACAAACTGAATTGTTTCCATATATTGTAATTGAATCACAGTGAAGAAGTAAACACCATACAGATATTACAAAGACGGGAAGAAAAAATGAGAGACAAAGGCAACATACTTCACTTGAGGGGTAAAAAAAAAAAAAAGCTTCTGCTTATCAGTGCCTATAGGATGGAAGCACACTGAATCCCTGTCACTGCATTTCAGTGGCAATTTCCAGAAAACAGGTCTACAGTGGGAGCTAGAACCTTCGCTTTTCCAAGCCATTGTCGTCTCATCAGCCTCACCCCAAACTGAAAATCACAGCTTAAATCTCCAGCACTAAAAACAGTCATGCATGACCTTACCACCTGCTCCACAGTGAGCCAACCTTATAAATAAAATATAGAAAGCCTATATGAGGCAGCAGAAAGAACAAACACTGAAGTGCAAATGCGAGCAGGCATCTAGCCATAAACATTCGGAATCGATGATTAGAACACCTCCTAACCACAAAGGTGATAAACACATAGCAATAGGGAACACATACCCCATTCCAACAGACTTTTCTGCAAATACTCCTGACAAAAGAAGGAACAAAACTATGACGATCACCTGTAAGTCTGTCCTCGTGAGTCTCCCACCTTACCCTATTATCATCCTGTTAATATGGTGTACTTTGATACTCAATAAAGGTATCAGCCTCCTTTTTTAATCCACACCACTCATGCTGCTGGTCTTCATTTTCATAAATGATGGGTATGTAACAATAGCAACAGAATCAGCAGTTAGCACAGATGTGTCCTTCATCTAGGTGCACAGCAGCACGGAATAAACTAGCATTAATACAGTTCCATTGGAATAACTCTTTGAATAAACTGACATTTGAGAGTCTGGGTGTTCCCACCATATTACCATGAACTGAAGCATCTGGCAAGTAATTTGGGTGGTTTTGCTGCTAAAAGCCCTGGAGTTCTCTGCTAATGTTAAGTCTCTGAGTCAAAGGGAGAAGAGTGGGTATGTGAGAGCAGATATAAAATCACTCTGCCAGTGCTTAAATCACCTCTTTTGGGGACTTTATCCAGCACTGATTACATGAGTCACACCTGTGTCCCTCAGGTGGCTGCAGAGCTTTGATTCTCCTAAGTGTATTTGCAGTATATCTTGCCCCAGACCCCTAAGCTTACCTGAAAAAGGCTTTTATAGCTACCTGCAGGAACCCTTCAGAGCTGTCAGATTTTAACTCATGAGGCCAACCTACCTTCCATGCACACAGCGCAGGGAGTGCAGGGCTGGTAGGTATTACTACACTATTCATGCCCTACCACATATCATCTGGTGCCTGGTAGATGTCAGTCGTTTTTGAGACTCACTAATGCTCTTATTAAGAAATCAATGCTACGGTAATTCTCCGGCATCTTCCACAGCATTTCCCACAGGTCATCTTGCAAGCTCACACTGAGAGGATCTAAGGAGAGAACCCCTCAGTTTGAAATTTAGTGAGATCACGAAAGGAAACACATTTTTCTTGCTCTACAAAAGGCTGCAGTATTTATCCCAGCATGTAAAGACCAGTTCTGCACATTCTTCTCCTTAGGAATCCCATCTTTCATACTATGATCAGTTTGGCAGATCCAGTGAATCATTAGAAAACAAAATAAATGAGATACAAGCTGGCTCATGAATGGATAGGTCCCCATAAACTCAATTAAATGGCAAGTACGAAATTATTCACCAACTTAATTTACAGAAATTCCTCTATCCCACCAGTTTACAGTGACTCACACTATTCCTGTCTATCTAGACAACAAAAAGATTATTCCTGATTTATCCACGTACATATGAGCAAACAAATTATAACATCAGATTGTTTTCTTCTATCTGACCTCAAGGGTTTGCCACAATGACCTAAAAGCACATTTTATACTCTGAATTTTCTGCACGTGCCACAGCTACCTTCAGTCCCTGGGCAAAATATACAAAGAGACATGCACAGAGCAATCTCAGGAACCTCAGGCATTTCTTTTTGAAAATTTACCCCAAACTATTTGAAGCAGATATTCGTTATTGAGATTAATGAGCTTCTAGGTTTTTTGGTTTTGCATATGTAAGATTTTCGATAGTTCTTCCTCCACTGTTCATAGTATCAACATTCCCCTTTCTTTGAAAACAGCTGCAGATGGGAGTTGCAAGGAAAAAAAAAAAGATTTATTACTCAAAGTCTTCTCCTGATCATTTTATACACATATATTTTTGGAAAATTGTCAAAGTCCCCTTATGGAAGAATGTTTTGAATTATTTGAAGGGTCTGGACTTAAGTAAACTTAAAAAGAATTAGGAAAAATGAACAGAAGACCCTTAATCCTGACACTGTCGTCCAAAGAGACTGCACAGGCTGGTTTAGGAGCTTTATTCTGCAGATCATATTATTGTCCCCATTAGAAAAACTTCCTAGAATACTAGGGATTAAAAAAAGATTAAATGTGGCTTGTGATTTTGTGTGTGGCACAACGCAGGTATCCAATTATGTATTTCTAAGAGTGAAAAACATTTTACTTGGCAAATAGGCTGATATCTATTTTCTATCATTTGTATACACAAAGACTTTCCGAACACAGGTCCAATTGTATCACTTTTAAATTGCTCTCCCATTAGGTCACGTCTAGAATGTATTGGGTGGCATAATTCACTCTGCATTTAAATCTAGAGAGATATATAATTATTTTCGGTATTGCAAAGCAAGACCGTCTGCTGAGTTAAATCGGCAGAGCTATCTCACAGTTAAAGTGTAAATTGTATATATGTTTTGTCCATTTAATTTTGAGAGTTGTTCTTTATTAATGGATTTACCAATATAAACATCTGAGTATGCCAAACTAGGTATTTTCTGTACCAAAAAAAAAAAAAAAAAAGCCAGCATATCCTTAAGATCTGTGAAACGGTCACCTTTCTGGATTGTTCCCTTCAGGTGGGAAGTGTTGGTAGTTAGAAACTGAGGTTACTTGTACTATCAGGAGGAAAACTGAAAAATAAGACACACTGAAATTGTGACCTACAATGATATTGCACTATGTTCTGTGGAGACTGAGTGCATAAAAACGTTGAAATAGAGACTGGAATAACGTTGGTGAGTTTTAGTATTACAGTTAAAACACACTGCTCAGTCATAACCCCTACAAATGACTACTTTCACTTACATTTTATCATCAGTATAATTAAAATAAGTCTCTTGTAAGGGGCACTCTCATTACAACGAAGGACCACTTCAGACTGAATCGAAATGAAAAGACAGACCATAGATTAGGTGTAGATACCAAGTGGTAATTTCCAGGGAAGCATAAAATGCCAAATGTGTAACAACTGTATTTTATAACTATGCGTTCAAAGGACTTACAGTATTTTATTGTACAAAGAGGCTTTGGCTCAGAAAGACTACTTCAGTGAAGTGCCTCCTGGCATATATTCTAGAAAATTTTCAACTTCATTATCAGAAACAAAAGGTATCTTGTTCCTCTTACTAATATTTTTAAGTTACACCTTAAAAATTCAGCTGAAATTATCCAAAACAAGTGTAAATGTTGAATAACCATGTATTAAAGAAATTTAATTTATCCAGCATTTCAGAGATAATGCTATCTGAGTACACCTCCACATCATTTTATACAACCTAGGGCTCCTTTTTCAGTGGTGAGTGAAAAGATTACCATTGTCACTACACCAGCATATATTTATGGATGTGCTTCAAAATTCACCACTGATTTTGCAAAATACATCGGTATTTCTGCAACTTTTTTGATCATCAAAACCTCTTAGCACTCATGCTAGTTTGAAGCTGAAAAATGAAAGAAAATTCAGATTATCAAAACATTAGTATTATTTCTTCCTTATGTATTAAAAACTACTTTTACACACATTTGATTTGTCAGAAGCTCACATCTGGAAAAATTAAGCACCTCTATTCTATAAAATATAAGGACTTCAAGAGACAAGATGTCGTGTTCAGATGAAATCATGAATATAGCATCATTAGCAAAGTTGCATAGGTCATTCTAAAGAACAAAATTAACAGCAACGAATTAAAAAAATATCTGTATCTTAGATCTCCCATAATATATGAACAAAAACATGTGTTACATATGTGGCACTGCTTTTAAAAAATGCTCCTGTGTTTTGTTTTCATTCTCCTCTCAGCAAGCATAACATTTGTCATCTACAGTCACAAATACATCCCAAAACATTCTTTACAATAAATCAAAACCACACATCTGTGTTTATATAAGTAGCACGAGATTGTGTGCTATTCTACTGAGAGGACATTTCAGTCCAGTTGAGTTATATCAACCGAAGTTACATGATTGACTTACAACAGCTAGAAAAGGATGTACTCAAACGGTTGTTACTGCCTCAATGGAAAAAAAAAAAAATCAATGAAAGTAAAATGAACAGGAGATTTTGTCTGAGTTGCAGTTAATACTACTGAAGAGCTATGGATATTAAAAGGTCAACAAATAAATTAGTCCAAGTGTTATGAAATGAATGATTTGGCTTATAATTGTATTGAGTGCAAATTGTTCACTGCCTATTAGACCAGGTAATTTTTAACCATGGTGCCTCAATTACTGTTCCATAAGCAATAATATAGTTGTAAGAGCCACTGGTTCGATCGAGTGACCTATGAGACGCGCCAGGACAGCTGACTTTGCTATGATGGATCACTGAGCCTGATCTCCAAATGGTGCCAAACCTTTCCTTCCCGTGAGGAGATCTCATAAAAGAAACATTACTGCTTGATTCATCTTACCAAAATGTTTGAGTTTTCAAGTGTCAGCAGTTGAGCATAGATTGTGAAGCTCTGTATTTCTTCGAAGAATTACGACAACAGGCATCCTATTGCTTCCAGCCCTCTCTGCTAAACGGCATCGTGATGGTTAGAAGGATGCTTTTTCTGCTACTCAATTGTACTGTGTTGTGAGAAATTCGTGGCAATCATATTTTACATCACCACGTAAACCACTGCATAACACCTGAAACTAGGCTAGAAATGAAAACTGTAGGTGAGATTATAGACATTACTTCACACTTCTGCAATGCCCTGCATTCAAAGATCTCAAAGCTCCACTTTGACGGAAACAAATTAAACTTCACAACATACTTTCTAGGAAAATACTCTCTCTACCCCACCGTCATCAGAGGCAGCCTTAAAGCATAGCTGTTCAGCTGAAGTCACAATGGTCTATGGTTACAACCAAGGCAAGTTTTTTAGGGTGAGGTAATATCTTTTATTAGACCCATTGATACAGGCGAGAAAAGGCACAGTCAGCACACAGGAAGCAAGGCTTGGGCGCCCAAAAGGTTGTGTGGTTTTTTCCAGTTATATCAGTTAGTCTAATAGAAGATAGTACCACTCCTTACAAATCCTGATAGCCTTAAACAGGGAAGAGAAATTAATCTGACACTGCATCATGCTATGGAGTAGCATACACGGCGCTTCACAAGGAGGAGAGGCAGCAGCTGTGTTTCCCCAGTGCTCCTAAGGGCTCACGGTGTTCTGTGAGCCAGGGCTCCGAGTATGGCAATAAAGGTCCCCCCACACTTCCCTCAGGACCGGGCCTTAAAGGGCTGTAACTACGCAGTAACTATGCGGACCTGCTCCCTGCCCATATATAAAATAAACTGAAGATGTAAATGTGAATCCCGAATTATCAAATAATCTGTGCAGAAGAAACCACAATAATAAAAGCCTAATTAGAATAGATTGTACCACATACAACCAAATTCTGTTTATATTGTTTATATATGCCACGTTTTTGACAAATCACCACACTCAAGCAGTCTGTTGGGAGGGTGATTTTCCATTTCATCTCTCCATTGAGCAAAAAAGTGCCACGTGACTGGAGTCTGAATTTCAATTTCACCAGCATACAGTTGAACTGAATATTATTTGGCACAATACAGTGTACAACTGAGCCACTAAATGGCTGATTTACTAAATTATTATTAGATGAGCTCTTGCTGTTCCAACTGAAAGTGCAGTCACTGTCTCTCTTCATGGTGTGTTCAAATTGTTCTGTGTTTAAATATTCAGCATGAGGCTAATGTGAACTGATGAACTGAGACTACAAACATTCACTTTCAATACAGAGAGAGAGACAGAGATGCAACATATCATGTGGCCTGCAGAGGTGAAAATTATTTATATCTAAGGATGCTGCTGCCTACTTCCATTACTATAAGCTATTCTTAATTAGCTTTGTGTTTGATTCAGGGGTTTGGAAACATAGCTAAAAAACAGCTTCAAAACTGAACTAGCTGTGGGGCTATGGAGGCTTCAGAGCCCTGGTGAAGTGGCACTTGAGCCTGGATCTCTGTCAATAAAGTGCATGAGCTGCCACCACAGTTTCGTACTTCAGTACTTTTAGTATTTGAGTTGCAGTTTAGAAGTATCATGTGCAAGTCTAACCTCAGCATCAGAAATCTTAGGAAATGTAGAGGAGTGACCATGTGGCGCAACTTTGTGACTTTTTGAGGTGGTGGGTGATGGGGGAAAAGGAAAAAATTTTTTTTTTTTTAGAAAAGGTTAAAAAAGAATAAATTTCTTTACTGCCACCTGCTGGAGTTGACAATAACCCTTTGTCATTCTAAAAGAACAAGCATCTTCACTTAGAGGACAGTTACGGCAAGCATTTAAAATACTGTGATCCCAGACACTTACAGTAGATTAGAATTTTTTATTGGTGCTGTGTTGCCATAACAACATAAAGACAGCAGATGACTTAAGCTAAGCTTGCAAAGCAAAAGGCTGCTCATCTGGCAGTTAAAATGAATACAGTTCACTTCACAAGTTCCCCATATGGACCCTTAGTGTATGGTAATGAGGATACCATATGGTGGGAGAAAATGCGCAGAGAACAATTGTGCTCCACTGGATGAGTGAAGTGAGCAGGAAGTTATGAGGAAACGCAGGAGAGAGATTTGTGCGTGTGCTCTCTAACTCAAGGGTTTCTTTCAGAGGGGGGTTCTCTCTTCTTGATCTTCTTCTTATTACATACATGCATAGAAATGACAGAGAAACATATTGCACATTTTGCAACATCATTCATCATAAACTGTCAGCTGTGTTTGTAAATCAGCTTGGTAAGATCTTATAAATTTGAAATTCTTATAAAGGTAGAAGTGCTAAGTTTTTAGTCAAAGTGCAGGAGAATTTAAGCACTTCTGACAAGTAGAAACATTAGTGGTAATCATTTTAAAAATGCTTGCATCTTTCTGCCTGCATGTTTAGCTGTAAATAATGCCGCAATGAATAAAAGCTTTAAAAAGGAGAGGGGAGGATGAAATGGAATAAATATTTTTTATGTTATTTCCAAAAGGATAAAAAGTAATAGTTGATCAGAGCCATATGCGTGAAAAATTCTGCTGTAAATGTACATATGCTATACAATACACTGTGCTAACCAGATCCTAAACCTGGTAAGACAGCTTGCTAAAGGCTGCAAAGTCAATTTTGTACTACACATGCTTCATAAAAGATGAATATAAATGCATTAGTTAGACACGGTGAGCTAAATTAGAAGGTCAGGCAGGGCTGGAAGGGCTGAAATATCACACAACCAATGACTGTAATTACTCTTTTTTTAAGTCTATTAAGTGGTGTTGTTCTATCAAGGCTCAGGGGTATAGGACATGAAGTACAAGATAAAGTAATGTGTATTTATTACTCCCACGGGATCAATTTACTAGATATTTTCAGCTCCATGGAGCAAAATACAGAAATGCAGCCTTTGTTACTTTCTTCAAACTGGCTTTTTCTTTCAAAAGCTCTACTCCTCACAAGGACTGTGTTTACCTGTTTGGTATCTTCCTGTCCTCCTCAGCTAATCATTGATTTAAAAATAATAACAATAAGGTTACAGGAATAGAGAAATGCCTCTTACAGGATGTTCAAACAAGTGGTTCAAGTTGCTCAGATGGAACGTGCAGGCTAGAGAATCCAATCCCAGGCATGATTTTTACCACAGGGTAAAGCAGCAATCAGGAATGGGGAACGGCACAGAGCTCCTTGTCATCGTGTTAGCCCTGATCTATTAAAAGTTTTGTCATAGATTCTAAATTACACCATCTGCTCTAATTCTTTGCTGAGTAAATGCTGACCCACTTATAAAGAAAACTCATTGAAATGTGTATGAACACGACTGACCTTCAGAAGGAAAGGGCTCCTTGCCAGCCATTTGTATGTGGCTCTGCCCTTCAGCGTGGCTCTGTCACTTAGACCTCTCTCATTTCAGACTCTTCATATATTCCCAGACATGCCTCTGACATGCACCACCCCATAAGGGTGATACTTTCACAGTAGCCTCAGGCATCTTGGATGTCTTCTCAATAGCTTTGAAACTCTCTCCCTGAATATTTTCAATAGGACAAACTGAAACCAAGCCCAAGGCCCTCAACCAACTAAATGCCCAAATTTTTAGGAAATTAAAACCCCCAACCGTTAAGGGTTCAACACCAACCTTAACACTGGTCTCACATTTCTATAAATATTACAGTAGAGTGTGGAAACCACCACGCACATCTCATACTCTCCTTGCTATACAGATGAACTCCAGCAGCTCTTCACATGCTCCCCCTTCCTGCACATACTTAGTAAAAAAGTTTTCTTACAACCCTCTTGTAACACCGGGTGGGGAAAAAAACCCAAAATACATGTTTTCTTAACTGAAAATCACTAACTTAGGTTACAACAGATTATCATGAATTAGCAAATGCAGATTCATTCTGGAACTTCCATTGGGTCCTTCTGAAGCAGCAAACCTGAGTTGCTTTGTCTTCATCACTATTTCAACCTCCACTAGCAAGGTTGGGCCAACCCACCCACATTTAGAGACAACCTTTATTTGTCATATAAACAATCCCTGTGTCATGATGGATAAAGGGCAGATCTGTGGGACTTCACATGCGAAAAGACAACTGCTTTTGTCAGATGCTGGTTCCTAATAAGAACCTTCTATTAATGTCCTAAATGAGAGATGGGATATGTCTTGAGGTGGGTCTAATGACTGACCAGAGAAAAGGAGCTGAAGGGAAGGTGAAGCCTGGTTACGTGTGCTCCTTGCTCAGCAGGGATCTGAGCTCTCTGTGTGCTAGAGAGAGAGGGAGGCTCCACTTTCATAAACATGAAGAGAAACCAGAAGTAAAGGTCCCTTTCAGGAGCCATAAGGGGTCTCCTGGAGAGAGCATTTAAGCAACAGACTGGGAGGGAGAGAATGTCAGATCACAGGGGGGGTCAGTGCAATGACTTGCTTCAGAAACACAGAGTGAACAATCTTGCACTTAATTTAAATACAAGTGATGAGTTGTAAGAGTGGTGAAAATGGCAAATAAATTGTAGGGAATTGCATATAAAGAGGCATCGCTGTTATTAAATCATTTAGGATGGATGTTTCAAATCTAGATCACAGTTGAAACTGTTTTACAGCCATAGCTGTGGAGTTTTAACAAAACTGCTGAATCGCAACGTATCTGCCAGGGATTTAAGGATTGCAGGGTAGTTACATGAATGAACCTCAATAGACTCAACATGTTGTTGTGATCTGAACGCTTTACTGATTTTCACTGCAGTTATGTATGCAAGAACCAACAACACGTGTGTATTTGTGTGCACATATGCAAACACGAGACCATGAAATTGCCCACACACGTGCAGGTTTATTCTGCGCTCCACAGGCAGGCTTCCTACAGACTGCTCCTGCAGGACAACAATACGATTTCTTAACGTTAGCATCATGGTATTTCTTTTCACTTCTCCCCAGAGGTCTCTTGTTTCCTCTGATCTGCCTCCTGCCTGTATTAGAAAGGAAAGACTATACTGCCCAGCACACTGCTGGTACTTGAGCTCACTGCAGGCTTTGGGTGCTAATCCCAGCTCCTGTGTACTGCCTGTCTCTGCTCTTGCTGCATGTGTTTGTGTGTGTGTGTATGAACAGACATGTGCATCTACTAGTGACAACCCTACGCTGGCTGCTTTCCATGACCTGCTCTGTGCTAGATGAGAACAGGACTCCGGCCCGTAGCTGGCTCCACAGCCCAGCTGCCAACATCAGCTCCCACTCCTTTTTCTCCAGAAACTATATATCGTATTTCTGCTTTAAACACATATCTATGTCATCATCTGTCAGTCTAGCAGTCCAATAACTCTAGCTCCCAGGTACTCCCATTCTCCTCACTGTGAGAGGCCATTCTCCACTGGAATTTGGCTACTGAAGCCCTAGACATAGGAAAAAGCCTTCAAAAGCTGGCTTTTTTCTTTGCCTTCTTCCTGCAGATAGCTGGAACATATAAAAAAAATCACCCCAAGCATGAACAATGAACAGTTCTGAAAATACTGGTTCTAAACTAGTGGAGATACTAGTGCAGATTAAACTTCTCAACTAGCTTCAATGGTTAACTCCTCAGCTCTGGAGGGTAGAGCATGTGCTAACACTTGATGGCCGCAATGATTCTCCTTGACTTTAGGGATCAGTCGCACAGCAGAATGCTTTTGTTGGTCCATGAGAAGGACTGCATGCCTTTATGAATACAGAAATTATAACCATTTCTGCTTCTTGAGAGATCTCTAATTCAGCAGTAATGTTTCAATGGAATAATAGCCACAAGCCCTAGCAGCAATTATAGAAATCTGTTTTGTTTTATTTATCTAGTGCATAAATACAAGCTTTTTAATGATCAGAAAGTGATGGTGCACTGGCAGGACAATGGGGGAAATGCAGGAAAGGATATTGAAAGCTTTAAGCACTGCTCTCCTCTCTCTCTCACACACACACACATATACATTTGCCCTCTCTGCCTGTGGTTCCACTGTGGAAGCCATATGGCTTCCAAATCTCTTCTAAGTAGCCACTGAGAATTGTCTGTAGTGGAAAACTGCCAAGGCCCTTCCTGGTTTAATGACATGGGGAGGAACGCTGTGCAGTGCTCACCCAGCACAGAGACTCACTGCGTCCTTGATTATGATCCCGGAGCCAGCAAGCGATGCTGGGAATTGAACCATCAGTGCCTCAAATACAGAAGTCGACATGTGCCAACCCCTGCTGCATTCAGCCTCTGTGCGTGGCATATTAATGAGTCTTGAACTTGAGGTCCAACCTTCAAGCTTGCACATGCCTCAAATACAGAAGTCGACATGTGCCAACCCCTGCTGCATTCAGCCTCTGTGCGTGGCATATTAATGAGTCTTGAACTTGAGGTCCAACCTTCAAGCTTGCACAGAAGGAATTGCCCAAAGATTAAAAAAAAAAAACCCTCCTCTTTGTCCTGTTTCCCTCTTGCACAGATACTAGTTTCTTCACTGAGTTTGCTCAGTCCTTAAGCAGTTAACTTTCAGGTCATCGCATCATACCTCTGCATACATAACCACAATTGCCCTTGATTTAAAGATTTGAAAAATATAGCTTGAAAAGATACTCAAAACAAACACATTAAGCCAAGAAGATACACGAGGGGACAGACGACTCAGTACTACCTCTCATTCTCATATCCATAAATACCTGCTAAATGTTGGAGTCAAGATATGGAGCTAGATGGAGCTTTCTTCTGCCTGTTTTTATGTCCCATGACACTAGATAGCAGGAACGTGTGGTTATCGGTGTGGTAACACCCTCAGCCTAAATGGGGAAGAGGAGGATGCTCAGCCTGGTGGCTTTATTCCCATACCAGCACAGAAGAGCATTGCTGGAGACTCCCTCAGTGCCATGGGTGTCAGAAAGGGAGCCCAGTGCCTGTGAAAGTTGGTGATGCACCACAACCCCCAGCTGCATAACCCGATTTGGAATTGCTCAGTCTTATTTTAATTTGCTGATTTAGAGGAAAGCTATGGCCATCTACTAGTCCGCTCGAACATTTGGTTCAGGGAAGTTCTGTAGTATGTCTTTTGGGCCTTGCAAATGCCTCGGGGATAGTGAAGGCTGCTTCACTTATTTTCTGAGAAACAATTTTTCTCAATGTGCACATCTGGCTGCAGAGGTCTGATACAGATGAATGAGTCCCTACAGAAGGATGCTGTCTTTCTTTGGAAAGAGTTGCACCTCTGGAGGGAAATTTGACAACCAACAAAAGCTGTGTCCTGCTGCAAATCTGTCCAAAAGTCAGAGAAAGGGGCAGCTTGTAGAGGGTGAACAGAGCCAATGTAAAATGTAACACTCCAGGACAGCATGTTTCTTTGGTGGTAAGAGGCAAGGACAACACATCATCGACCCTGAAACCACTGTCTACCACCTTCCTAGGCAAAGATAAAAGACTTAACAAGCCTGTAAAAAAAAAAATCATATACTGAATTTTATTTCTGTCACGAAATAAAATAAGTTAATGGTGTTCATGAAATCTTCTCACCCCTGAAACACTTCAGAAATTTAACTAATCGAAGCCCACAACAATCCCTGATGGAAACCTACCAACAGCTCAGGAAACTACGGAAGAAAGGTCAGAGTCACAACAGCTATACCGGACACGCATTATTTGAGCTATCTGGCCTAAGGCATCAAAGCTCAATTTGTTCTATGTCCCAGGACTGCAAATCCACATCTTCCTTTCCACAGGTCCAAGGTGGTGTTCTTCAAATACACACGCTTGGTCTGTTTGACTCCCCAAGTCACTCACTAACAGCCAGGACGCTAGAGCACGATGCTAAAACACACGCTGGCAGCTGGTCACATACAGCAACTCCAGCTCGGGAACACTACTGCTCAGTGTTCCTGCGGCAAGCAGCAGCCCTTTCTCAAACACCCCACCTCTCTTCTCCAGTGTATCACAAAACTCACCACAAATTCTTGCCAGAGAAAATATGCAAGGTGGCAAGAACAAAAGTGAATGCAGCCCCAGAGAGAGTTTTCACAGTACAAGACAGAAATACTAGAAGCCTATACGAAATATTCTGCTGCTTCATCAGCTTTTTCCTGACAGAAATCAACAAAAAACTCCCACTAATTTTGATGGGAACAAACATGAAATCACTATGCATTGCTCCAATTCATCTATCCTGAAATAAAGCAGTATATAACAATTATCCTAAATCAACACATGTGCAGCAAGTGGACACATGTTCCCTGAAGATCCAAACAATTTGATTTTATCAATGGTGAGGTTCTCAAATAATGGCAAGTACTACCGTGATACAGTGTCATTCTTCTCTGAATAAGCTGCTCACGTTCCAAAATAACCAACAAAAATGTGTTCTTTGTCAAGTATTTCAGAACACAGAGCAAGATTTGATCTTAGGAAAGGCAAGAACTGTCTGAGTTAACCGTGACTCAAAAAGTCACAGAAGACTCACAAGCCTCCAATGAAAGCGGCTCGTTGGGCTTTATTGGTCATGCCTCTGTTTCAGCTTATCTGGGATAGGGACCAAACCAGGACCATTACATTTACATTCACAGAGTATTGCATTTTCAAACAGAAACATGCAGTAACCATATTTACTAAAACCATATTTAACAGAACAATAAACTTTGTGCTGACCTTTGGCAAGCGCTCGGGGTCACCAGGGTGCCGGGGGATAACCTTCTGTAACCTTTGGAAACCATAGTCAATGGTGGGTTCGTTCAGAGCTGAAACAACAACAAACACCGAGATGTGACAAACGCACAGCGAGCGGGCTCCGTTGGGCTGTAACGACTGGCAATGCATTGCAAGACCAAGGAAGGGTCAAAAATCCAAGCAAAAGCCCCTTTTACCGAAATCAGCACTATGAAGTCTTGATCCAAATGCTGTTGGAGGTTGGTCCTGAGAATTTGGTTCAACCAGCAAGGCAAACCTTCCCACTTGAGTTCCTAAAGCAAGGTTGCTGGAAAATGTATGTTGCATACATCTTCCAAGTCTGAAGAAATTATTATCTCTGAAAGCTGCAAACACATAAATTTGATAAATATTTTGCACCCCACGTTTCACATTTTTTTCCCTGCTTTCATATTATGAGGAAGGTCCTTTGTGATTTGAAGACAAAAGCAGTAACTATTAGAGAGTCGCTCTTGTTCTAGATTCTATTATACATTTAATACGCTACATGTGCAATGATCACATAATTTTGTTGCGAAATACAGACATTTGTCTTGGCAGAGGCTTTATTTTTTACTCATCAACACTGACTTCAACAGCCCAGCTCAGGCTCCAATCAGCACTAAACTGATCCAAAAGACTTAATGAATTAAGAAAAAAATCATCTATGTTTTTAGTTCATCTTTCGACAGTCCTTGTTCAATAAAATGGAGGAGAGAAAAGGTGCAAGTGGAACACTTTAATGTTCATGAAAATGCTGGTCTGCCTGCATTAATCGAGTCTCTGATTGTGCCAAGCCTTTAAGCACATGCTTATCTGTAAGCACATACTTAAACCCATTTGCTTTCAGCAAAGCAAATTTGAGCATATTATGTTTTTTATATGATTGCCTATAATTACAGGGGACTGCACTGAATGACCTTCTAGCTATATTTCCAGTCATATGATCACTTTAAAACTCAGATGTTAGTGAGACTTCAACATGTGCTTAAAATTTCCTAAGTGCTTTGGTGAACTGGAACAACAGTCAAGCATTCTCAAGCATCTCTAAACAACAGCGCATTTTGACTCCCCCATGCCAATAGAAATGATGAAATTTTCCACAGCAATTTGTTTGCAATTCTTTTGAGTTAAATGAAAAAAAAAAAAAAAAACCAAAACCTTCCAGTGTGGATTTTTGTATTTTCAGCCTTTTTTTTTTTTTTTCTTTTTTTTTTTTTTTGGGGGAAGGAAATAATTTTTTTGGGGGGCACTTTTAAGTTTTTTTTTTT
>NW_010427580.1:120010-125538 GCF_000710305.1 Buceros rhinoceros silvestris | reverse complement strand
AATTTGTTTTCAATTTTTTTGAGTTAAATGAAAAAAAAAAAAAAAAAACCAAAACCTTCCAGTGTGGATTTTTGTATTTTCAGCCTTTTTTTTTTTCTTACTTTTTTTTTTTTTGTGGGGGAAGGAAATAATTTTTTGGGGGGTCACTTTAAAGTTATTCTTGTTTTGTCTTAGCTTAACAATAGTGAAAAAAATTCTTGCACAAGGTCTGCCTACTAAATTATGGACATATCTTGAACCTTTATGATGGTTTTATTATGAACTTCATGATGTGACTAGAATGATGCCATCTGATTCTTGCAAAGAGATTTAGCGTCAAAGTATATTTCCCAGTCTCACTCTCATGTGGTTCACTGATGCTTATCCCTCATCAAGCTACACATCTCCATCAGTCTAAGCAATGTGGCACAATTTGTCCACATTTCCACCTTTTAACTGAAGAGAACATTTTTTCACTCTACTGACATTAAATATCTTCAGCCAGACCACACTGTTATCATGGAAGTAACATTTCATGTCTGGCTTGGTTTTGGTGTTCCATAAACAACCCCACAAAACAGTCCAGTTTTTAAAAAAACTGCTTCATTTAAAATATTATTTTCAAACCCCATTTCTAGAGCAGATGGTCCTACTGGCAACTAAAGGGTCAGATTTTTACATCCTCCTGGACCTTCAGTACATCCCAAGTCCACAAGCAGGCACCACGATGCTCCTGCGAATGGAGGCAGAAGGAAGGTGGTGCAGGGGAATGCAGATCTACCCAGCAGCAGTGAAACAAGCCATGTGGCCAATGGGGGCTGGCTGAAGAAGCAGCGTCCAGCAGGATCTCAACGTTTCTCTGATATCAGAAAGGAATTTTCTGAGCATACTCTGAAATTACTGTTACAGTATTATGGTAACAGCAGACTAGAAATATTTTAGGACTTTACTCTCCGGGCTACTGTCAGACGTTCCTGCTGCCCCAGAGGTCATAGCATCCCTCTAGTCTCCTCGGGGTTTTCTTCCCACATTTCCTTTTATCAGGAATATCTGAATTTGATCTTTTATTTATATTCAGGTCATTGTATGGAAAGGGTGTGAATAAGGTTTTTCGCCTACTTGTGCCCTTTGTGGTTTTTGGATGATTGGGCCTTTTTTCCACGTTTCTTTTCACACCCTGGCCACATGCTGTCCATGCTGTGGTGTAGTCCTGCAGAAAATATCACAGTGCCTGGGTTTATAAACCCCTCAGTTTCCTTACCTTTGAGGTTCTGTACATGGTTTGTTATTGTGGACCCATTTAGTTGAGACATACTTCAAATTTTGTATTAAATTAATTTATTCCTATTTGTATTTATTATCGAAAAAAAGCTGGTCTCTGAGAAGATTAAAAAAACCCCTACAGTTCTAATTTACATTTCTTTTGCAAATATGTTAGAAGATTTTAGCGTGGTTCTGTCAAATGTGTTTCTTCTCTAATTCAGTCTAGTTTATGGCCATTTTCTCTTTACATCCTTTGGGAAAGTAGTTACTAAATTCTGCAATATTATAAATGGAGGACAGTTCTGAAATCCCCCCAGAGATAGCAGTCATTTTCTCATATCTTCCCACACATTCAACACATTTGAAATCCACAGAGTATTTCCTGTGAGTATTTTCTGAACTAAATGACCAAAAAAAAAAAAAGTGTTAATTTTATGGTCCAATCTCACAAGGCATCAAGCATCCTCTGAGAGATACTGAAAACTTTCTGCTTCAAATAGCTTCAGCTTTAGTGGTGGGGAGAGGCTGCGCACAGCAATTTGCAGGATTGGGTCCTAAACTGTAATTGTCAAGTATCCCTTATTAGTCTATAACCATTCAACCCTTTAATCTTAGATAAAATGATAAAAAGAATTCTTTAGCCACCTGAACATCTAACCACTGACTGGACGATAACAGCCCTCCACCTCTCAGTACGTTTATATAAGCCAAGTCAAATGTTAATTAACCATACAGCAAATCAAGAGCCCTGTTTAAATATTTAACCCCACCGTCCACATTGAGGCCACACCAGTTCCCGTGTCAGGAGCTGGCAAAACTCCGAAGAAAAGGTGATATTCTGACCCCCAGGCCTTGCAGGACAGCCGGGGCTCGGGCCACCGTTAGCGGCAGCTAGCGCACGAGGTCAGGCACCAGCTTCAGGCAAGGCTTTGCCCCTGTCCCCAGTACCTGCGAGCCTGGGCTCTGCCTCGGATGGCTGCTCACAATAACGCACTTCCCAGGGCTCTAATTCAAAGAACATTTTTTTTTTTTTTATGATTGGAAATCATTAAGAAATACAAACTCTCTATTTGTTTTCTCGACATCCATACATTAAATACACACTAACACATACCGTACTTAAAATGCATTCCCATTACCCTAAATTTTAAAAGTACTATTGAAAGTACTACTAACTTTAAAAAACTGTGCTAAATTCAAATAGGTCCCAAGGCTAATGGAAGCAATTTGTATACCAACCCAAACTGACTGGCCCACTTTTCAAAATACAGGTATGATAATCTTGCGGTTTTAAAAGGACATTTAAATTGAAAGACTGTGAATTTAGTACATAATTATACCAATAGAACCCTTTAACTTGTCAACTTGTAAATCTAAAAGGCTATCAATCATTTCTAAAGAGGAAATAAACCTTAAAATTCTTTGATTGACAGTGCTTACTTTTTATGTGGGGAAAAAAAAAAAAGAGTAAAGTGGCCAGAAATCCATTTACAAAAGTACATTGTTTTACATAGGTGAGTAAAAAGCCAATAATTACACCTCCAAAAGACATATAAATCAAAGTAAGTACTTCTCCCTCACTTACATATTTTAAGTTGCAGTAAACTTCAGGTAACTTTTTATTAAAATACTTTTCCAAATGCAAAGCTTATTGAAGCCATTAATAGAGTAGCATTTTCATTTAAGCTAATATAATCATTTTTGCAAATACAAGATTTAAGCCATTTTTCTCCTTCCAAACAATAAACTTTCAGCCTGTCTCTTGTGTGAATTAACTAAAATTACACCCAGGTGTACAAAATCTGTCTATCCATCCTAGTGCATGAGTTAAGGCACAATATTTATTATTCTTACCATTTTATGAATTACTTCTTAAACCCTTGAGGAAGAACTTTCTTTCAAATTAGACTCTAACAGAATAAGCCATGAAGCTCTTTATGCAGCAAGTCTAAAGCCGTAACTCATAAAATCTAAGGCTTTTAATCAAGAAAACACACAATGTCTATGGAAATACGGATGTGTACATTATATTCATCTTTGCAAAGTCCAACTTATTTTTCGACAGAAATGCTGCTGCTCATGCCTCAGAAAAATGTTTCCACCCTCCCTATAATTTCAAATTCGGCAAAAATAATTTTAATCACTACATGTAGATAATCCACAATCTTTAAAAGTCTCTTTCTCTCTCTCTCTTTTTTTTTTAACTAGTCAGTGGAGGGCTTTTTTTAATATTTCACGTAATGAATTCCTACTGTGTCAATAAAGCTTTGGTCTTTAACTGAATGACTATCTGATGTATCTGAGAGAGGAATTTGTTTCTCTGGCCCATGCTGCCAGCTTACAGCAGAATGATCGACACTTAATATCAGCAATTAAAAGGACCTGTTCAAATATCATATAGAATTCGTAGCTTGGGGTAGTGTAGGAGAACTCTTCACCAAGGAAAACTCATTCAGCGAATGCAGAGTAATTGAATTAGACACATTTTAACATTATTATTCAAAGAAAAATAAACACACACTACATAGAAGCATTATGGAAATACTTCAGAATGTAAAACATATCCAGTTAATTTGTTTCCCATGCATTCATGGTTTCATTTATTCCTTTTATTTTTCAGTCCTTGTTTCTTTTTCATTCTGTTTGACCCAAAATCAATGAGAAAAGAGCACTTAGACCTATGAACTTCCCATAAGCTTTTCCAGTGGAAAAGGCTGCAAGGAGAGGGAAGGGACTGTAAGGACTCAAATAACAAAAACAAAAAAAAAGGCTGAAGGCTACAAATACAGGAACTAAACGCCCCACAGTTCTTGCTCCTGTGGTGCACCAGAGAGCCGCTGGTTTTCTTACAAGGCAGAGGCACCGTGGGGGAGATTTTGAAGACGGTAAGAATGACCTGCAGAAGCACGGAGCTGTAATAGCTTCAGATTGTGTCTAGGAGGTTGTGGCTACAACAGCAGAATAGAAGAACATTCCTTAGACTCTATCTTTGTCACTTTTTTTTAATTATTATTATTTTTTATTTGGCTCCACAACAAAATTAGACACCTAGTGACCAGTCCTGAACTATAACGTCAGAGAGAGCGGGCTTTGGAGTCTACAATGCAGTTGTTTTAACTTGTTTTCCTGTCTGATGAGAGAAACTTCATCAAATCATAAATAAAAGTTGACTCTGTTACAAAGACACGTAAGGCTACCCATCTCAGCACCTCAGCCACAAAAGAATAAAAATAAATTCATGCAAAAATGCTGCAGCACTGTCACAGCAACGAAGACCAGGCCAGAAACACATTTAACATGTCTCTCTGTGCCCAGATTAAACCATCTGAAGGCACAGAGAATGAATATTTTAAATCAAGAGCAGCTAGGCAGACTGACTCTTCAGTGGGAGCCTTGCAATCTTAGCATCTTCAGAGGCATTTTATAGCCAAGGATTTCTTTTCTCATGCACATTTGGCCTCTTCCTCCACCAGCTCAGATCCCCACCTCTATCATCAGCTCTCTTCCTTTGTAATCAGTATTTCCACACTGCTGAGAAACAGCAGTATGGGGTGCAAGCAGCAACAACTGAGAGCAGCCACACAGAAGGCTATGGCTTCCAATTCCCCACTCGTACCGAGCGTGGAGTCTATGAGGTGATGGAAAGCAGGAGATCTGGCCTCTCATAGAGACAAGATGCTGCTGAGCAGGTGACGCAGGGTACTTGCCTTTGCTAACGGCTTGTGGCTTCTGTGTCCAAACTCTGGATGATTTCTGCTAGAAGACCCCAACTCTAAAAAAGTACAACCTTGACTCTGGGAGATAGCGACAAGATAGGACAGGACCAAGCATACAAATATCAAACTCCAGGTGCCAAAATGCTTTGCTAAGGCCCTGCAGTACAGCAATATTGACAGCAGATGATATAATAAAGCCACATCTTGACATGACACGCTGTAAGCGAACTCTGCCCAACAACTCTTTAAGTATAGTGGCCTCTTCATGCCTGCTCTACAAAGACAGCGAAAAAACCCACTTCAAACCCCCATCATTGGATGAAAAAAAAAAGCCTGTTCTGCAAATCTCCCTGTAAAGACTCTTCCTTTGCTAATTAAAGACAGTTAAATGAAAACATACAAGCATTTGAGCTATTTGTTGTTGTTGTTCTTGTGAATTTGGCTTGCTTTGTAAAAAGTTTCCTTTCCACTGACTGTCCCTGGAGTGTTTATTCCCACAAGCAATGGAAAACGGAAGCAGGGGGGACAGTGAGAGCCTGCACAGAAAGGTTTGAACTAGAAACGCTCTTC
>NW_010427580.1:116734-119909 GCF_000710305.1 Buceros rhinoceros silvestris | reverse complement strand
CTTCCAGTCCTAATGCAGTTCCTGGCTTTTCTGGTCTCAGTACTCCCTCACTTAAACCTGCTCTTGTGCACAGAATTTCCATTTATCAAACTGTGACATGACACATTTTTCTTTTTTAATTAGAAGTAGAAAGAGGTATTTGAGATGTAATTCCTGTATTTCATTGCCACGTAACACCCAAACAGACACCACGTGCACGAGCCAAGCACTAAGAAAAATGCAGAGCTGAGTCAAGTGATGAATCTAACACCTAGATCTCTTGAGTTTCCCTAGTGACGGCTCTTTACTTGAACTAAAGATGCAGTAGGCCAGTGTTTGAGGCAGCTCCACTCTGTTCATCAGTGTTATTACAAACACGATAGACAGCATGATATCTTCTTCCTCATAACAATTTTTCTCCAGCAACTAAGAACCAGAGGAGTTGTCCCTTCCCACCCAGCCCAGTCTCTGCAGCCAGTGGGGGTGCTGAAGATGCAAGGAATGCATGTCTTGAGCCCCTATTTTTTAATGAAATTTAAGGAAGGAAATTACTAGGCCTTTCTAGCAAGAATTGTGTGTTGGTTTCTCAAAATACATTAACTCTGAATGTTTGCTCTTATCAACCTGCAATCTGGGTTGGAAAAAGAAAAGTCAATTTGTGAGCTTCGCATTTTCTTCCTCTGTGTGCTGACCTCTCGTGTATATGGGGAAGATCGGGCCATAAGGGAGTCTGAAACAGGGTCCAGTTTCAGGCACTGGAATTTAAACATACCAATTTCAGAACAGGCTCACAGAATTCACAGGGGATACGTATACAGAAGACCAGAACGAAATTAATGCGTGTTGGTTATTTCATCTAGTCATCTAGGTTAATCGATGCATTTACATTGAATATTTTCCTCTTTGTCACACACATTCTGGTAACGCACATGAGCATGCAGCAAAACAGTTCCTGAAATGGCTAGTCCTCGATGGATTAGCCCTTCATGTAAACAAACACATGTGTACACATACACACAAGCACAAAATCGCATACAGGCCAAGATTTAAAATAATGGCTGCCTAAGGTTAGAGCTAAGATCTATATTTAGGTTTACTTAAAAATCTTTAAAAAACAAAGACACTGCATTTATTTTTAAACTCTTGGCTCAGAAGCAGATGCAGAGTGTAGGAAACACTAAAATGTCACCTCAAGTAACCTTGTCTGTCATTTTTTACTATGCGTATTTTCATCATTTTTCTTTTCCATGGACTCCTCAAATTCTACACTCTATAAACATACAGGAAGTTGTTACTTTTTGTCACGTTTCACAACCTCCTTTGGGACAGACACGAAAACCAGTGTTGGAACACGTTGGGACGCAAGAAATATTTTTCTTTAAATAATATCTTTCTCTCTCACTTTTAACCCTGCTATTTCTCATTTTCTTTGCAGACTATTAATATATATGTATGTATTACCAGGGGATACACACGCAAAAAAACTCAGTATCATGTCTGAATGCTAAAGCCATTCCTACCAGAAAGCCTCTTAGCCTGATTTTGGCTGTTTCTCAGAATTGTAGGTTTCTGGTGTGCAAGTGCACTGTGGTCAGAGAAAACAAAAAAATCTTCAAGAGAGAAAATTGGAAAAACACCAGCTATAACATCCAAAAATCTCTGCAAATGAGATTCATGGAGAAATACAAGTAGAGCTGAATGATAAAACCGAGATGAATCGTGCCTAGCTGTAATGAACGCTATAGGTGTGATGTTCTTGGAAGGGACTGACCTCCTGTGAAGTTTAATTTAGGTCTTTAATCCCTCTCCACAACTAAGCTTAAATCCCTTGAGAAAACAATAGTTTCCAAACATCTTTGCTTCTAAACATGAGCTTTGATTTGCCTACATGAAATTGCGGTAAGGCTAGTCGCTGGAAAGCACAGGGACCATTTTGGCTATCTCCTCGATGATGCAGCAAATATTCCAAAATTAAAACAGTTGGGTTTGTTGTTTGCTGGTTTGTAACATTTAAACAGAAATGCAAAATGTGAGAGCTCTCAGTGGTCTCTGATTTCAGCAGCAGTTATATCACCTGTTTCTATAAATGTTCAGAGATATTTTTGCCAAAATTTTGACAATAACTGTTATCAAGGGTAAAAAAAAAAAAAAAATCATACCAGCCTGTCTGATAAACATGTTTCCCTGCCCTCACACCCCAGTGAGCACTGTGACACTATACTTTCATCATCTAGCGTGTGCTCAGAATGAGCTTAGAACAGCAATTGCCAGGAATAGGCAGGCGATAAACTGCATTGATTTAACACATCTTGTTTTCAATCATGCTCGGATTTTCTGAGCACGCATTTTTCCTGTACTCCAGCTTGTAGCTTTTATCTGACGAGCTGATCCCTTTTCACTGGAAAATGAAAAGGTCGCACAATAAGACACGGTTTACTGGAACTTGAGCATGCACCAGGGAAAGTATTTTAGATAAATACTGTCAGACATAGTGGAGCTGAATTTCAACAACACAATTGCTAAACAACAATACTTATTACTCTCTAGAACAAGCCTACAAGCAACTTAAGGCTCACAACAGGGGAGATCTCAGAGTTAGGCTTAATAGTTAAAGAAGCCTTGTTCAAGCCTGTTTAAAGATGCAGTATTGCTTTTGCCTTATATGCACCGACTAGCCGTACCTCAGGACCAAACTACATGCTGCCTCAGTTGCTTCCCTAGGTAATTTATAAATGACAGAAAACCCCACCAATGACTTTCTTCCGCCCCCTTCTCCCCCCCGTTTTTTTGGCAGAAAGGTGATTGTCTACGTGCTTGATCCAATTTAATCAAGGGGGTTACTGGATGGTGGTAAAAAGAAAATTATCCATATGTGAAAATAATTTAACTGAAACTAATTAATTAACCAAGGTGAGTTGCTGAGGAGTAAACAAGCAAGGAGTAATATGGCATGACCCATCTACCAATGGCCAAGGTACAGCAGGCTCATAACAATAATTCTAATTTATTTTTCCCCTCCCTCTGAAGTGCCTGCAATGATCCTGACCAATACACTACTGGAAGCAAATTATCTTTACTTATTCTTACCAGAAGGAACAAATAAAACTTCCAAATTATTCTTTGTTGCACTGATTATGACCCAGAGAAGAGCTTACCAAGTAAACGGGGAACCTTGCTTAACTCTCCTCTTTAGCCT
>NW_010427580.1:106535-116590 GCF_000710305.1 Buceros rhinoceros silvestris | reverse complement strand
CTTTCCCTGCAAGGACTCAGCCATCAGTCCGCAGCCAAGTCTGCGGCCAAGGAGGGGTGACTGGTTCACCCCAGCTGCAGCCCCTTCTCGGCAGCTCCCTCCCATGCTGTGTGTGGATGCGTGCACATAAACTGAGTACACATGAGGTCCTCCCCTACTCACAGGTCTTGTGCTTAGCACAGCACCTAAACCTACCAAGTCCACCTTGGTTTTTTTGCCTGGCGCCAGTGTTTTGAAACCGATCTAAAAAAAGTGGGCTTCCAATACACCTCACCCCTTTGGACTTTGGAAGACACTCATCTTTGTCAGTGGTTCCCAGGCTGCTCCCCTCTTCCAGCAGCCGTACCTTGTTTTTCATGGAGCCCAAGCTGTCCTCAGGCCTCCTGCCTCATTTACAGGTATTTCCATACCACTCCAAAAAGCCAGCCCAGCCCCTTCAGGAATAACTTGGACTGCATGTGAGAATGGCATGTTTAGTAGAGGGATTCCTTCAACACAGGCTGTTTGCTCTGGCAGCAGCAGATTCAGCCCCACGGTGTTATTCTGAACACGCCATGCCCTGATAGCCCACTTGGGTAAGCACTCTCATGTGGCAAAAATACCACAAACAGCTGATTGTCCACTGAACACAGTCCTCGCTGCCTTTTCTCTTCTCACCAATATACCGCGGGTCATCACTTGTGTTTACAATTACATTAGGTGTCTCCATTTCCACAAAGTTAAGAAGTGGATAAGAAACTCCAGCCCTTGATCCAATCTGCACTCTTGGAGAAAGGGGCTGTGTTTCTCCCCGTGGCTGGTCACTAAGCCACCGTCAGCTGCTGGCTCAGCTTAGCAGTAACAGTTGATGAGACACAGTGATACCGCCTATTCTTTATGGAAGTTGCAATACAAAGGGGAGTCCCAAAACCCAAGTATTATCCCCACTAACATCCCGCCCGTTTGTCAGCAACGTCAGCGCAAAACTGGTGTGAAATATTTACGTTTTCCTTGCTTCTCCTGAATGTGCTTATTAGTCATTTAGGCTCAGCATAAACTCATCTTAAATTCACTTTGTCCAAGATCCTTAACCACTATAATGAAGAACTCCGTTTTGCCAGTTTTTCTGAAAATGTACTGATACTGGCTGGAAAACTTACTGTCTGGAGCTTAGTTTATATTTGGCATATCAACATCAGATAGCCAAGCCTCCACCGCCAAGCAGACGCATCCATCTTTCTCAGATGTTCTGCTCGCATTCTAAGTCTTACAGAAAGAATACAGTAAATATTATTTAAATTACATTTTGAATTATAATTTTACATAGGCAAGTCATAAGCAAAGTGACAGACCTCAGGAAAGGTATGAAGTAAAATTCAACTTTGCATGCACTGCCACTTTACATTCAGCCCCATGAGCCTGTCTGTGAGAGAACTCATACAAGCATCGATTTCTCCCTCTCACCTGGCAAATTTTTTTGCTAGACGAGTAAGTTGAAAATCCGTGCTGCATTTTAGGGTTATCTCATGCAACACAGGCAGAATTCTGATATGCCTTCTTCATTAAGTGCTCATAATCCCAGAAATGAAAGTAACTCATTTCTTCCCAGGGTGCCTGTTAACTGAGAAACTCATCTTAATTGAATGCACAGATCAGTTAACCATCTTCAGATTCGCAAACCATTAGTGCCCCATTTGCACAGCAGCTCTGCTGGCAGGTCTCCTCCCACCACTGCGCTTAGGGGGGGATCTGAGGTTCAGCGAAGGAGGGGAGGTGCTGGAGGCGATGAGCAAGCACCATCAAGGGCTTATGCTCATGACAAAATGAGTGCTCTGGGGCCGAACAGGCCTTCCCGAAATTGTCGGCACTAGATCACCTTTCAAGTCAATTACAGAGAAATCAACAAATATTGCAGCTGTGCCCCCAAATACAAGTTAAGTAGCCTCCAAACACGCCTACAGAGAGATCACTAATCTGGAATCTGGAGCCTCACAGGCATAAGTAAAAATAATTGCTTCTATCACTCCCTTTGCATCTTGCCTCTCTCCCACCGTCACAACTTACCAAGTAGAATATCCTTGGTAAACCAGTGAAGCTACCTATGGAAATTAAAATATCCCAGGTGCAACGATTCACCTACAAAGCTGCTGCTTCAAAAAGAAACTGTAAAAGTTGAGGAAATGAGGAATCCGACTGAAACTCACCATTCTGTTACAAAACAATTCCAATTTTTATTTACAGCAGGAGTGAACTGACCTGTGGTTCTTCAGTGGTCACTGCTGAGTTTGGGATACAGAGCGAAACATCTCTGCTGGTTGGTGGCACCCTAGTAACCACATCCCTGTACTCATCCACACTCGTCTTCCAATTGCCTAACACTGTTCTAAGGTAACTGGAACTTTTCCACACTCAAATAGGGCTCATCAAAAACAGCCATTTTCCTCTTAATAGGATTTTTAAAATATTTTAAGTGTTATCAGATTAAGTTTTCCCAAACCAGAAACATTATAATTTCCATTATGTTTCCATTTTCTCCGTTCAAGACAGAGGTAGAACACACAGATTGAAGACTGCCAAATGATCAGAAAATAAAAGGAGAAGATAGAAAGTTACCATAAATAACCAAAAATTATCACAGGTTTATGATCATACATTTGTGCTTATTTATTTTCTAATTTTCAAGGTATCAATGGCAGCTTACAAGAAAATTCAGATCCCAGCTCTGAAGTTATCAATAAAACACCTTCAGAGTCGCATGGTATTATCTATATTCTCTTGTATAAAACAAATACTTTCCTTCCATCCAATTCAAAACAAAACCCAAACTCCACTGTAATGGATTACATTATTCTGCACAAATTTGTTTCTAGTCGAGAACTGTTGTCATTATAAAAAATTGCCGCACACAATATGTGTGTATCGTATTAATATGCCTCAAAGTTCAATACTGACACAAACAGTATCATCAGGTGATAAAAACAAAGATGCTGCAAGCGTGACATGAAAAAAAGAGTATTCAAATGTTAAAATCTAATTTAGCAATTTGCAAATTGCTGGTCTAAAAGGAGGAATTTGACATTAATCTTGCTGGAAGTGGCATACTTATGTGTCAGTGATTTGCAGCTTTCCAGGCAGTAAGCAATACATATAAATATACTTCTGGGCACATCAGCAGTATGCAAGAATGCGCTTAAACACACACACTCACTAAGGCCCCGAGTGCACAAAGTATTAGGCACCTGGCTGCCAGAGTTAATTAGTCTGCGCAGAGCAATGCACCGATGCTGCAGCTCCTGCTCCAGACCAGCTCCATCACAAGCGGCCTGGGGCATCTCTGCTCTCTGCTCTCCCGTGCTGTGTCTATGCAACTCAAGAGTGAAGCTTTTTCTTCCTCCCCTATGAACCCATGCATGCCAAACCCATCATCTTGATACCTGACCACTTGCTGTGAGGACCCCTGAGCTCGCCGGGGAGGACACAGGGACAGAGGTGGGAAGGAACGCCTCCTGTACCGTGTCTCGGCATTACGCACTTAGAAGAGGAGCCATTTGGCTTTTGGTCTGTAAAGCGTTCAGCATAACTGTGCAAAGCAGGCACAAAGGCTATCGGAAACTGCCTCCTCGCAGGAACAATTTGCAAAAACGTCAAACGTCTTGGGCTTCTGAGACAATTGCTTTGGTTTTGCACTGAAAAGACCACACTGGTGGCTGGCAGCCCTTGTGTGCCACTGGGCTGGCAGTGCGTATACTTGCAGAGGCTGGGGACAGCCAGTGGGGTACAGACCACTCCTTGGATGCTCTCAGGAAAGGCGACTCCCAGCAGTGGAGTTTACTCACTTTGTCGGCATTCATCCTTACATTCTTTGTGGTCTCTTTCCTGAGCGGATGATACTTATTCAGTGGCAAAAGTAATTATTTAAAATAAACCTAAGTTGTAGCTGATTGAGTACAAAATAGACACTGACAAGGTATTGTGTCATACGAAATACTAATGTGCAAGCATTGATGGTCTCAAAAAAACAGGCTGTTTTTACTTAACAAAGACCTAACCATCTTCTCTTAAATGAAACCATATAAAAATGTTATGTGTATGTACACGTGTGTATGAGTAGTTGTGAGGCTAAGAACGCGTTAGCTGCATCTCCTAGCAGATCTCTTAGCATCTCCTTGCCTATGCTGTATATCCACGAGTACAGAGGCTCAGGAAGAGGACAGTCCTTCCTCCGCCTGAAGCAAGTGGTAGACCTGCTGGAACAGAGGCATCCTAGCTCATCACAGCCAAAGCTGGGAAAGACACAGCAACGATATTTAAGTCTAGGACTTGCAAACTGATAGATGCTTTCTGCAAATAGCAAAGGGAAATGTAATGCCACTCTTTTCTTCCAAACTTTGCTTGTTGCACAAAAAAATAATGAGCAAAAGAGGCAAAAAATTCCCACAGGATCCTCTCGCTTCACTCAAGATGACCCAGACCTGTTATTCCCTTTTGTTCCCTTTCTTTCTGCAATTTGCCCACACCAGTAGCATGAGACACACACAGAGCCCCCTTCAAAACCTACTATTTCAGAGGTTCGTCACAAGTAAAAAATAAAATATATACTGAACATATATAAAAGGAAACTAAATAGATCATCTTCTGGGTACCTAGAACAAAACTAGAAAAAAATACTTCCCCCCCCCCGCCCCCAACATTCAAATATTCAGGAGTTAAATGACTGGAAGAGATGGAACTAATCCAATTCTGTTTTAAAGCTTGTTATACTGTGAAAAGCCGTATTATTCTACAGGCAGCATTCCTTTTACTTCAGATAATCATGTATGATGGACATTGACCCACTGAATTTTGGTGTAAGTATCACATGGCAGAATTCAGTTTCAAGTACTCTTGAAAAAGTACTCAGGGTTGAGTTTTACTACATCTAACTGCTAAGCATGCAAATCATTATTCATTATTGGTTAGGCTCTTCAGTCCCACTGGGTTAAAGAACATATTACATGATTTGGTCAGAATCTTTTCAAGCATTAAAAGCTCTGTATTTCCACCAGATTATGGCTGTGGGGCCCTTAATTTTCAGGTATTTCCCCAGCAATGAAGATGTATTTCCAATAGCAAAAAGTGAAGTAACCCTCTTTGTCGGGTACCAATGCAGAGGGTTTTTTGCTGCAGTTTAAGAGCTCTTTCCACGTTACCTGGCATCATATACTCCTTATAATTTATAGTAATCCTGCATTATATCTCCATTTTAGAGCTGGGGAATAAACACCACGAAGCCATAAAATTTAGGTATCTCAGCCTATTTAAAATTCCCAACAGACACTACAATGAACTTTCAGGACTCTAAATATAATTTAAATTCTGACTGTAAGTAGCAAAGCCAAAATCACACAAGAAGTCTGAGACTAAAAAGACACTTTTTTCAATTGGATGACAAGCTACTTCTTTACCAGCACTGTGAATCTGCAGTTTGCAGCATCTGGTGGGTGGTCACTAGTAGCATCAGGTGATATCCAGACCGCGCTGTCCTTCCAGTTTTAGCCAACTAAATACATCAACAGTCTCAAGGGACAAGATTCAAAACTTGTTACTCTGTGCTGTGATGGGCAAGGATAAGAGAGCCACCTTTCAGTAGTAAGCTGTACAGGAAAGGAGCTGGGTGTCAAAAATTACCTCCCACTCCAAATAAAGTTTTCTAATGTCTCCTTAAGGCACTACTGAGTAAAAATGAGTATCCACCCAACACTGCACTATTGCCTTCAAGGAGAATTTATTCTATTTGAAGCTTTTTTAATGCATTTACACTCTTAATTTATTTCCAGCCGTTATCAAATCTTTTGGAGACATGTAACATCCTAGAAAAAATGACAGTTAGTGACTGCCATTTATTTCCCATTAAAATAACAGGATCTACAATGGGAAGATCAGTATTTTTCAAACCGCAGTGTACAAACCTCCAGGACCCCTGAAGTCCTGCAACCATTTCTTGGTGATCCATGAAAGGAATCTGATGCAAGTCTACTGCCAGCAGACTTAAAGTCACTGCACAATTCATTGTTCAAGGGTCTGCATTCGTACCAGAAAGATATTTAGGTGTCCAAAACGCTGAAAAATGTTGAAAAGATGCTGCGATAGATAGCTTGTTGGCACAAGCTCTCCTTCTGCTGGAAGAATTGCTACATACATTGGGGCACCAGCTTGGAAGACTGTGGATATTTTCTGCTGAATGGGGCCCTTGGAGAGGAAATATTTGATTTACTGCAGAGTTCTCATTTCCCTGAATTGCAAATAAAGTGTAATTTGATTAAATGTAAATGAATCCTACAATACTTTTGGTGGCTTGTCTGAAACAATTGATTGTAATGGGCATCCATCATTTGGCTTGATTTTAATTCAGAGACAAAAAAGGTAAAATGAGAAAACTAAAGCAAGGGCCACTAACATTCTAGAGCTGGAGCAGTTGAGATTTCCAGCACCGGACTTTCATTTCATTGTTCTCAGTGAGCAAGCAACGTAGTGGAGAGGAAACACAACAGCAAAAGAATAATGTGAAACACATACACAGAAATAGATCTAGAGGAAAATTAAGATTCTTTTTCTGCAACCAATTCTGTTAAGCGAGTTTTGAGGAGCACAATTTGTTAAATTTATTTTAACGGTGATATTCTAAAATGAATAAGGAAGATAAATACTGTCCAGCGTTTCTCAGCTAGAAGAAAAGCTTTGTTTTTATAGATCACCCAATTCCTTTTCCACCAACAGAATTTCGAAGCACATAACACTGGTTTCAGCAGTTCTTGTGGTCTGAAATAATAAAAGAGAAGTGAAATTTTTGATAGTGACACAAGCTTGATAAACTTTTGGTGTCACTTTCTTTAAATGTGGAACTACTCCAACCACAGAGATAATTATAGATGACCAGACTGTAACTGTTTTATTGCTTCTTTTTCCTCATAAATTTTAATTCTGTAAAGTTAAGTGAAAAATGTGGTTTCAATTTCCTACAAATTGCTCACAACTTGATTTTAACAAGAAAATAGAAAGAGATGGTACGATCTTTGGGGGAATCACAGAGAGGAGTTTGTTTCTTTGTCTTTCAGCATCATCAGAACACTAAAATGCAAAAAAAGATGACTGTGAAATAAAAGCAACCATACAATCTACTAAAAAAAGCACCAAGTAATTATCTAAATAAGCCCTGAGCAATGTAACAAGGTAATACAATTGCTCTAGAGCCTTTTCCCCTCTCTGTTTTACCAGACTAGAGCTGAAAAGACACCAAGCTGCATACACGTGTTACAGGAAATCTTCTAATATGAGAATGTTGGGTACGTAACCATCTTGCTCTCAGAAGGTACCAGCAGCTGTCAAAGTGCTGTGCAAAGCAGCCCCAATCAGTCCGTACTAAAAAGGCCTGGATAAATACTTACACGGAACTATCGAAACAAGAGTAGAAATGAAAGCCAACAGGAGACAAGGCCAGTATTTATTTTGCCCAAGAGGTATGTGGGACACAAATCGGTGTGTGTGGCTTTACCTACTGTACCCACCATCATCATACCTACAATTAAAATACACGCAGCAGGATCTTAAATCATATAAAAGGCTGTTCCTTCAGCAACAACGGTTTAACAGAGGTTTCAGAGGAGATGGAAGATGCCCTGGAGTAGGTAAGAGCAGCACAAAGCAGACGTTAACATGGGATCCTGCCAGTGCTGCCAGCAGAGTGGGCTTAGCTCCGGGTGTTTGGAGAGACAACCCAAGTCCGACCAAGCCTATCAGTCAGCACAGCTATGAAAGAGATTAAAATACAAAATGGAAAATCCACTAAACACTTGTGGTCAGGCAGTCAAGACTTTCTGTAGGTATCGCAATTCTTAGAATAATCCTGTGACACTTTGCAAGGGTTGACAATTAGATTCCAAATATAACAGAGCATTTAAGTAAGCTAAAAGCTTCCTTGACTTTCACCAAGTTGTTCAGCTGTTTCTAAAAGTAAGGATGTTTTTGAAACTTAAAGGACACCAATTGATTTACGCTGTTTTTAATGAGTATAAAAGTGAAAACTAGTAATGTATGTAAATACAGAACCATTGTCAATTTTTATTAAAATATTTAAGAGTGAAGAGCTTCTAAAAACAAGTAGTAAATAAACAAAAAAGGCGCATTTCAATAAATTTTAGTGCAAAAGAAATTTTCATTATGATAGCACACGTGAAAAAAATCAATATCCCTGAAAAAAAAATTCTGGCACTAAGTAGTACATTGGAAAAAAAAATTTAAAAACCAACTTCCATAAAAACTTAAATTACCAAATTTGTGAAATCTAGCAGGATACAAAATTATTAGGGCATTACTGCATAAATTAGAGAAAATATCTGTATGAATTTCACTCAGCTTTAGACTTTACACAAATCCCTAGGAATTTTTTTTTTTAAGAAAACTTTCATTGGCCAATAACAGTGTAAGTCTCAAACTGTTTTTTGCAAACACATGTGTGTGAACCGACAAAACTGCTTAACTGCTCTATTGGCACCCCGTGCCATAGACGTTTCCTGTGTTCCATAACACACACAGTTTGTCTGTCCTGTGACTGTAATCACCAAAGGCAGAGAAAAACCACAAGCATTGCCAGAGCCTTAAAAAGATGCTACACCGCAAACACCTTGACCCACAAGAAAATAATTCTTTCAGTGAACAGAAAGGCATGGTCCTACCTCTTTCCAGAGGCAAGAGTATGTCTTCCGACTGCAATTGTCCCTTTCTGGCTGTAGATGCAAAGAGCACAAGAGAAGGAGGGTTTCTTCACCCCACGTGTCTCCGCGGAGTCAGAACACACACCTCAGTCATTTATCATCGTGCCGTCTCAACCTGGCAGCTTGACAAGGATTTTTTCCCCCAGGGTTTCTAAACTAGAAATGTTATTTAGGTTACAAAAAACAATTGCACGTTTTCTGCTTCCTGCGCCAGCAAGCATGCAGATGGAAGGAATCGAAAACCTCCCAGGGCTGCAGCCCCAGCGCACTCCTCAGCCTTCCTCACCCAGGGAAAACACGCACCAGCGGTGGGAGAGCTTGTGCCTGGGAAAGCAGCGTATGGCGGGATGCTGCGAGCAGTGCAGCCTGTGCCCGCTTCCCTACCGATGGCTCAAGAGTCTTACTGCAGGGCCGGGCAGTTTACGGACGCAACTGTCTTTGGCTTCTGCATTGGCCATAGAGTATTCTCCTCCTTTCATTAAAAGGGAAAAAAGGACAAATTCAAGCCCACCAGTGCTGAAGGTCCAGTGCAAACCCTGCAGATCAATGTCAGCTGAAACCTGCAGGAGGCCTGCTCTGAACTTGCTCATCTGGTCTGACTCATCCTTCTAGATAATGACCATGGGGGATGCAGTAGCTTTGCAGGCACGTATAAAGCAGCTTCCTCACAGAGCAGGACACACGATTGTCTTCATGAGTGCTAAAACGCTGCCCTCTTACAGGAGTTCACCACTTTTTACCTCGCACAATTTCTTATTAATATATATTTTTTTTTACATAGGTAAATCTTATCTGTGCTCATTATAAAATTCTTGCTGCTAAATTATTTATGCCAAACAATCAAGTGCGATACCTTTGCAGATGTCAGCAGATAAACAGAAATGCAATGTTGCATGATGGAGTTTAATGCTGTGGAAATGTCGGGGCGCTTATTTTAAAATTCCACTGACCTTTGCTGTCCTTTTTTCAATGTTTGCTTATTGCCACAGTAAGGAAACACTGCAATAAGATTAGGAATTGTTACATGTGAGTCCTAAAAGTCAGTATGGAGGGGAAGCACGTTTCCTCAATTACACCCTTTCTGATTACGTGCTACCAAACGGGACAGCGCGGAGGTACCATTTACACAGAACACAGGCAATACACGTGATACAGCAAAGAGAGCAAGAGAAAAAAACAAACAAAACCAAAAAACGCCAAACTACGGGATTGTGGTGAGGACCGCGGGAGCATGACACCTGTACGTTGTAACAGCAGGACACTGTGACATCAAGCTATTATAGGTCTGTGGTTATTTTGGGGGTTCCTCTCTTTCACTGCTGGCAG